>NC_056735.1:1190126631-1190234142 GCF_019279795.1 Protopterus annectens | reverse complement strand
AGTAGTATTTATATAAACATTAATTGGATCAATTATTCAATTTATTACATCATTAAATGCAGAAAAGGAGGGAAAAGAAGCATCAGAAATATATTTAAAGTGACCTTCCTATTTATAAATTCTTATATAAATATATGAATATTAGTATCAAAAATATAAACATTTTATGTTATTTATTTGATCAGAAAATATTCATAACATGTTAAATAATCAAATTATCATATGCCTAATTCTAAATTCAGTCCTAAAGGTTTTAAAGTATTATATTTTAGAATCATTCTAGTTTCTAGCTCCAATAATCTGTCACAAATATTATCACCTTTACAACAAAAAGGTTTGCCCAAAATACTGAATTTTAAACTATCAGCTTTTCCTTCATGAACTTCTAAAAAATGTTTGGCAACTGGACTAAATAAATTATGGTTTCGGATGTCTTTTAAATGCCCTAGAATTCTCACCCTAACCATTCTTTTAGTTTGTCCAATATACCATGTATTATTACAAGAACAAGTAAGTGTATATACAACACCAATGGATTTACAAGTAAAATAGTGTTTGGGGTAGTGGTTAACATTATTAATACATCTGACATCAAAAATTCTGTCACATAAACTGCAAGATCCACATCTAAAAGATCCCATGCTAGTGGCTTTGGAAATGATATAGTATAACTGACCCTCATGCATTCCAACATCTAGGTCAGTTATATAGTATAACTGATCCTCATGAATTCCAACATCTAGGTCCATGATATAGTAGAACTGCCCCCCATGCATTTCAACATCTAGGTCCATGATATAGTATAACGTATCCCCATGCATTCTAACATCTAGCTCCATGATATAGTTTGACTGACCCCCATGTATTACAACATCTATGTCCATGATATAGTATAACTGATCCCATGCATTCCGACATCTATGCCCATGATATAGTATAACTACCCCCATGCATTCCAACATCTAGGTCCATGATATAGTATAACTGATCCCCATGCATTCCAACATCTAGGTCCATGATATAGTATAACTGATCCCCATGCATTCCAACATCTAGGTCCATGATATAGTATAACTGACCCCATGCATTCCAACATCTAGGTCCATGATATAGTATAACTGACCCCCATGCATTCCAACATCTAGGTCCATGATATAGTATAACTGACCCCATGC
Organism: Protopterus annectens; assembly: GCF_019279795.1. Classification (NCBI taxonomy): domain Eukaryota; kingdom Metazoa; phylum Chordata; order Ceratodontiformes; family Protopteridae; genus Protopterus; species Protopterus annectens. The sequence continues at coordinate 1,190,232,967 of NC_056735.1, read as the reverse complement.
ATTCCAACATCTAGGTCCATGATATAGTATAACTGATCCCCATGCATTCCAACATCTAGGTCCATGATATAGTATAACTGACCCCCATGCATTCCAACATCTAGGTCCATGATATAGTATAACTGACCCCATTCATTCCAACATCTAGGTCCATGATATAGTATAACTGACCCCATGCATTCCAACATCTAGGTCCATGATATAGTATAACTGACCCCCATGCATTCCAACATCTAGAGCCATGATATAGTATAACTGACCCCATGCATTCCAACATCTAGATCCATGACATAGCATGTGACCCCCATGCAATCCAACATCTAGGTCCATGATATAGTATAACTGACCCCATGCATTCCAACATCTAGGTCCATGATATAGTATAACTGACCCCCATGCATTCCAACATCTAGGTCCATGATATAGTATAACTGACCCCATGCATTCCAACATCTAGGTCCATGATATAGTATAACTGACCCCCATGCATTCCAACATCTAGGTCCATGATATAGTATAACTGACCCCATGCATTCCAAAATCTAGGTCCATGATATAGTATATCTGACCCCCATGCATTCCAACATCTAGGTCCATGATATAGTATAACTGATCCCCATGCATTCCAACATTTAGGTTCATGATATAGTATAACTGACCCCATGCATTCCAACATCTAAGTCCATGATATAGTATAACTGACCCCCATGCATTCCAACATCTAGGTCCATGATATAGTATAACTGACCCCATGCATTCCAACATCTAGGTCCATGATATAGTATAACTGACCCCATGCATTCCATCATCTATATCCATGATATAGTATAACAGACTCCCATGCATTCCAACATCTAGGTCCATGATGTAGTATAACTGACCCCATGCATTTCAACATCTAGGGCCAAGATATAGTTAACTGAACTCCATGCATTCCAACATCTAGGTCCATGATATAGTATAACTGACTCCCATGCATTCCAACATCTAGGTCCATGATATAGTATAACTGACTCCCATGCATTCCAACATCTAGGTCCATGATATAGTATAACTGATCCTCATACATTTCAACAATTAAGTCCATGATATAGTATAACTGACCCCATGCATTCCAACATCTAGGGCCATGATATATTATAACTGTCCACCATGCATCTCAATATCTAGGTCCATAATATAGTGTAACTGACTCCCATGCAGTCCAACATCTAGGTCCATGATGTAGTATAACTGACCCCATGCATTCCAACATCTAGGGCCATGATATAGTATAACTGACCCCATGCATTCCAACATCTAGGTCCATGATATAGTATAACTGACCCCCATGCATTCCAACATCTAGGTCCATGATATAATATAACTGACCCCCATGCATTCCAACATCTAGGTCCATGATATAGTATAACTGACCCCCATGCATTCCAACATCTAGGTCCATGATATAGTATAACTGACCCCATGCATTCCAACATCTAGTTCCATGATATAGTATAACTGACCCCATGCATTCCAACATCTAGGTCCATGATATAGTATAACTGACCCCCATGCATTCCAACATCTAGGTCCATGATATAGTATAACTGACCTCATGCATTCCAACATCTAGGTCCATGATATAGTATAACTGACCCCCATGCATTCCAACATCTAGGTCCATGATATAGTATAACTGACCCCCATGCATTCCAACATCTAGGTCCATGATATAGTATAACTGACCCCATGCATTCCAACATCTAGGTCCATGATATAGTATAACTGACCCCCATGCATTCCAACATCTAGGTCCATGATATAGTATAACTGACCCCCATGCATTCCAACATCTAGGTCCATGATATAGTATAACTGACCCCCATGCATTCCAACATCTAGGTCCATGATATAGTATAACTGATCCCCATGCATTCCAACATCTAGGTCCATGATATAGTATAACTGACCCCATGCATTCCAACATCTAGGTCCATGATATAGTATAACTGACCCCCATGCATTCCAACATCTAGGTCCATGATATAGTATAACTGACCCCATGCATTCCAACATCTAGGTCCATGATATAGTATAACTGACCCCCATGCATTCCAACATCTAGGTCCATGATATAGTATAACTGATCCCCATGCATTCCAACATCTAGGTCCATGATATAGTATAACTGACCCCATGCATTCCAACATCTAGATCCATTATATAGTATAACTGACCCGATGCATTCCAACATCTAGGGCCATGATATAGTATAACTGACCCCATGCTTTCCAACATCTAGGGCCATGATATATTATAACTGTCTACCATGCATCCCAATATCTAGGTCCATAATATAGTATAACTGTCCACCATGCATTCCAACATCTAGGTGCATGATATAGTATAACTGACCCCTATGCATTCCAACATCTATGTCCATGATATAGTATAACTGACCTCATGCATTCCAACATCTACGTCCATGATATAATATAACTGACCCCATGCATTCCAACATCTAGTTCCATGATATAGTATAACTGACCCCCATGCATTCCAACATCTAGGTCCATGATATAGTATAACTGACCCCCATGCATTCCAACATCTAGGTCCATGATATAGTATAACTGACCCGATGCATTCCAACATCTAGGTCCATGATATAGTATAACTGACCCCCTTGCATTCCAACATCTAGGTCCATGATATAGTATAACTGAACCCCATGCATTCCAGCATTTAGGTCCATGATATAGTATAACTGACCCCCATGCATTCCAACATCTAGGTCCATGATATAGTATAACTGAGCCCATGCATTCCAACATCTAGGTCCATGATATAGTATAACTGACCCCATGCATTCCAACATCTAGGTCCATGATATAGTATAACTGACCCCCATGCATTCCAACATCTAGGTCCATGATATAGTATAACTGACCCCATGCATTCCAACATCTAGGTCCATGATATAGTATAACTGATCCCCATGCATTCCAACATCTAGGTCCATGATATAGTGTAACTGACCCCATGCATTCCAACACCTAGGTCCATGATATAGTGTAACTGACACCCATGCATTCCAACATCTAGGGCCATGATATAGTATAACTGACCCCATGCATTCCAACATCTAGGTCCATGATATAGTATAACTGACCCCGATGCATTCCAACATCTAGGTCCATGATATAGTGTAACTGACCCCATGCATTCCAACATCTAGGTCCATGATATAGTATAACTGACCCCCATGCATTCCAACATCTAGGTCCATGATATAGTATAACTGACCCCCATGCATTCCAACATCTAGGTCCATGATATAGTATAACTGACCCCATGCATTCCAACATCTAGGTCCATGATATAGTATAACTGACCCCCATGCATTCCAACATCTAGGTCCATGATATAGTATAACTGACCCCATGCATTCCAACATCTAGTTCCATGATATAATATAACTGACCCCATGCATTCCAACATCTAGGTCCATGATATAGTATAACTGATCCCCATGCTTTCCAGCATCTAAGTCCATGATATAGTATAAATGACCCTATACATTCCCTCATTTAGGTCCATGATATAGTATAACTGACCCCCATGCATTCCAACATCTAGGTCCATGATATAGTATAACTGACCCCATGCATTCCAACATCTTGGTCCATGATATAGTATAACTGGCCCCATGCATTCCAAAATCTAGGTCCATGATATAGTATAACTGACCTTCATGCATTCCAACATCTAGGTCCATGATATAGTATAACTGACCCCATGCATTCCAACATCTAGGTCCATGATATAGTATAACTGACCCCCATGCATTCCAACATCTAGGTCCATGATATAGTATAACTGACCCCCATGCATTCCAACATCTAGGTCCATGATATAGTATAACTGACCCCCATGCATTCCAACATCTAGGTCCATGATATAGTATAACTGACCCACATGCATTCCAACATTTAGGCCCATGATACAGTATAACTGACCCCATGCATTCCAACATCTAAGTCCATGATATAGTATAACTGACCCCATGCATTCCAACATCTAGGTCCATGATATAGTATAACTGACCCCCATGCATTCCAACATCTAGGTCCATGATATAGTATAACTGACCCCATGCATTCCAACATCTAGGTCCATGATATAGTATAACTGACCCCCATGCATTCCAACATCTAGGTCCATGATATAGTATAACTGACCCCCATGCATTCCAACATCTAGGTCCATGATATAGTATAACTGACCCCCATGCATTCCAACATCTAGGTCCATGATATAGTATAACTGATCCCCATGCATTCCAACATCTAGGTCCATGATATAGTATAACTGACCCCATGCATTCCAACATCTAGGTCCATGATATAGTATATCTGACCCCCCTTGCATTCCAACATCTAGGTCAATGATATAGTATAACTGACCCCATGCATTCCAACATCTAGGTCCATGATATAGTATAACTGACCCCCATGCATTCCAACATCTAGGTCCATGATATAGTATAACTGACCCCATGCATTCCAACATCTAGGTCCATGATATAGTATAACTGACCCCCATGCATTCCAACATCTAGGTCCATGATATAGTATAACTGACCCCCATGCATTCCAACATCTAGGTCCATGATATAGTATAACTGACCCCATGCATTCCAACATCTAGGTCCATGATATAGTATAACTGACCCCATGCATTCCAACATCTAGGTCCATGATATAGTATAACTGATCCCCATGCATTCCAACATCTAGGTCCATGATATAGTATAACTGACCCCATGCATTCCAACATCTAGGTCCATGATATAGTATAACTGACCTCCATGCATTCCAACATCTAGGTCCATGATATAGTATAACTGACCCCCATGCATTCCAACATCTAGGTCCATGATATAGTATAACTGACCCCCATGCATTCCAACATCTAGGTCCATGATATAGTATAACTGACCACCATGCATTCCATCATCTAGGTCCATGATATAGTATAACTGACCCCTATGCATTCCAACATCTAGGTCCATGATATAGTTTAACTGACCCCATGCATTCCAACATCTAGGTCCATGATATAGTATAACTGACCCCCATGCATTCCAACATCTAGGTCCATGATGCAGTATAAATGACACACATGCATTCCAACATCAAGGTCCATGATATAGTATAACTGACCCCCATGCATTCCAATATCTAGGTCCATGATATAGTATAACTGACCCCATGCATTCCAACATCTAGGTCCATGATATAGTATAACTGACCCCCATGCATTCCAACATCTAGGTCCATGATATAGTATAACTGACCCCCATGCATTCCAACATCTAGGTCCATGATATAGTATAACTGACCCCCATGCATTCCAACATCTAGGTCCATGATATAGTATAACTGACCCCCATGCATTCCAACATCTAGGTCCATGATGTAGTATAACTGAACCCATGCATTCCAACATCTAGGTCCATGATATAGTATAATTGCCCCCATGCATTCCAACATCTAGGTCCATGATATAGTATAACTGATCCCCATGCATTCCAACATCTAGGTCCATGATATAGTATAACTGACCCCATGCATTCCAACATCTAGGTCCATGATATAGTATAACTGACCCCATGCATTCCAACATCTAGGTCCATGATATAGTATAACTGACCCCCATGCATTCCAACATCTAGGTCCATGATATAGTATAACTGACCCCCATGCATTCCAACATCTAGGTCCATGATATAGTATAACTGATCCCCATGCATTCCAACATCTAGGTCCATGATATAGTATAACTGACCCCATGCATTCCAACATCTAGGTCCATGATATAGTATAACTGACCCCCATGCATTCCAACATCTAGGTCCATGATATAGTATAACTGACCCCATGCATTCCAACATCTAGGTCCATGATATAGTATAACTGACCCCCATGCATTCCAACATCTAGGTCCATGATATAGTATAACTGACCCCATGCATTCCAACATCTAGGTCCATGATATAGTATAACTGACCCCATGCATTCCAACATCTAGGTCCATGATATAGTATAACTGATCCCCATGCATTCCAACATCTAGGTCCATGATATAGTATAACTGACCCCCATGCATTCCAACATCTAGGTCCATGATATAGTATAACTGATCCCCATGCATTCCAACATCTAGGTCCATGATATAGTATAACTGACCCCTATGCATTCCAACATCTAGGTCCATGATATAGTATAACTGACCCCCATGCATTCCAACATCTAGGTCCATGATATAGTATAACTGACCCCCATGCATTCCAACATCTAGGTCCATGATATAGTATAACTGACCCCCATGCATTCCAACATCTAGGTCCATGATATAGTATAACTGACCCCCATGCATTCCAACATCTAGGTCCATGATATAGTATAAATGACCCCATGCATTCCAACATCTAGGTCCATGATATAGTATAACTGACCCCATGCATTCCAACATCTAGGTCCATGATATAGTATATCTGACCCCCATGCATTCCAACATCTAGGTCCATGATATAGTATAACTGACCCCATGCATTCCAACATCTAGGTCCATGATATAGTATAACTGACCCCATGCATTCCAACATCTAGGTCCATGATATAGTATAACTGACCCCCATGCATTCCAACATCTAGGTCCATGATATAGTATAACTGACCCCCATGCATTCCAACATCTAGGTCCATGATATAGTATAACTGACCCCATGCATTCCAACATCTAGGTCCATGATATAGTATAACTGACCCCCATGCATTCCAACATCTAGGTCCATGATATAGTATAACTGATCCCCATGCATTCCAACATCTAGGTCCATGATATAGTATAACTGACCCCCATGCATTCCAACATCTAGGTCCATGATATAGTATAACTGACCCCCATGCATTCCAACATCTAGGTCCATGATATAGTATAACTGACCCCCATGCATTCCAACATCTAGGTCCATGATATAGTATAACTGACCCCCATGCATTCCAACATCTAGGTCCATGATATAGTATAACTGACCCACATGCATTCTAACATCTAGGTCCATGATATAGTATAACTAAACTCATGCATTTCAACATCTAGGTCCATGATATAGTATAAATGACCCCAAGCATTCCAACATCTAGGTCCATGATATAGTATAACTGATCCCCATGCATTCCAACATCTAGGTCCATGATATAGTGTAACTGACCCCATGCATTCCAACATCTAGGTCCATGATATAGTATATCTGACCCCCATGCATTCCAACATCTAGGTCCATGATATAGTATAACTGACCCCATGCATTCCAACATCTAGGTCCATGATATAGTATAACTGAACCCATGCATTCCAACATCTAGGTCCATGATATTATATAACTAACCCCCACGCATTCTAACATTTAGGTCCATGATATAGTATAACTGAACCCCATGCATTCCAACATCTAGGTCCATGATATAGTATAACTGACCCCCATGCATTCCAACATCTAGGTCCATGATATAGTATAACTGATCCCCATGCATTCCAACATCTAGGTCCATGATATAGTATAACTGACCCCATGCATTCCAACATCTAGGTCCATGATATAGTATAACTGTCATCCACGCATTCCAAAATCTAGGTCCATGATATAGTATAGCTGACAACCATGCATTCCAACATTTAGATCCATGATATAGTGTAACTGACCCCATGCATTCCAACATCTAGGTCCATGATATAGTATAACTGACCCCCATGCATTCCAACATCTAGGTCCATGATATAGTATAACTGACCCCCATGCATTCCAACATCTAGGTCCATGATATAGTATAACTGATCCCCATGCATTCCAACATCTAGGTCCATGATATAGTATAACTGACCCCCATGCATTCCAACATCTAGGTCCATGATATAGTATAACTGACCTCATGCATTCCAACATCTAGGTCCATGATATAGTATAACTGACCCCATGCATTCCAACATCTAGGTCCATGATATAGTATAACTGACCCCCATGCATTCCAACATCTAGGTCCATGATATAGTATAACTGACCCCAATGCATTCCAACATCTAGGTCCATGATATATCATAACTGATCCCCATGCATTCCAACATTTAGGTCCATGATATAGTATAACTGACCCCCATGCATTCCAACATCTAGGTCCATGATATAGTATAACTGACCCCCATGCATTCCAACATCTAGGTCCATGATATAGTATAACTGACCCCCATGCATTCCAAAATCTAGGTCCATGATGTAGTATAACTGACCCCCATGTATTCCAACATCTAGGGCCATGAAAGAGTATAATTGACCCCCATGCATTCCAGCATCTAGGTCCATGATACAGCATAACTGACCCCATGCACTCCAAAATCTAGGGCCATGATATAGTATAACTGACCCCCATGCATTCCAACATCTAGGTCCATGATATAGTATAACTGACCCCCATGCATTCCAACATCTAGGGCCATGATATAGTATAACTGACCCCTATGCATTCCAACATCTAGGTCCATGATATAGTATAACTGACCCCATGCATTCCAACATCTAGGTCCATGATATAGTATAACTGATCCCCATGCATTCCAACATCTAGGTCCATGATATAGTATAACTGACCCCCATGCATTCCAACATCTAGGTCCATGATATAGTATAACTGACCCCATGCATTCCAACATCTAGGTCCATGATATAGTATAACTGATCCCCATGCATTCCAACATCTAGGTCCATGATATAGTATAACTGACCCCCATGCATTCCAACATCTAGGTCCATGATATAGTATAACTGACCCCATGCATTCCAACATCTAGGTCCATGATATAGTATAACTGACCCCCATGCATTCCAACATCTAGGTCCATGATATAGTATAACTGATCCCCATGCATTCCAACATCTAGGTCCATGATATAGTATAACTGATCCCCATGCATTCCAACATCTAGGTCCATGATATAGTATAACTGACCCCATGCATTCCAACATCTAGGTCCATGATATAGTATAACTGACCCCATGCATTCCAACATCTAGGTCCATGATATAGTATAACTGATCCCCATGCATTCCAACATCTAGGTCCATGATATAGTATAACTGGCCCCATGCATTCCAACATCTAGGTCCATGATATAGTATAACTGACCCCATGCATTCCAACATTTAGGTCCATGATATAGTGTAACTGACCCCCATGCATTCCAACATCTAGGTCCATGATATAGTTTAAATGACCCCATGCATTCCATCATCTAGGTCCATGATGTAGTATAAATGACCCCCATGCATTCCAACATCTAGGTCCATGATATAGTATAACTGATCCCCATGCATTCCAACATCTAGGTCCATGATATAGTATAACTGACCCCATGCATTCCAACATCTAGGTCCATGATATAGTATAACTGACCCCATGCATTCCAACATCTAGGTCCATGATATAGTATAACTGACCCCCATGCATTCCAACATCTAGGTCCATGATATAGTATAACTGATCCCCATGCATTCCAACATCTAGGTCCATGATATAGTATAACTGACCCCCATGCATTCCAACATCTAGGTCCATGATATAGTATAACTGACCCCATGCATTCCAACATCTAGGTCCATGATATAGTATAACTGATCCCCATGCATTCCAACATCTAGGTCCATGATATAGTATAACTGACCCCCATGCATTCCAACATCTAGGTCCATGATATAGTATAACTGACCCCATGCATTCCAACATCTAGGTCCATGATATAGTATAACTGACCCCCATGCATTCCAACATCTAGGTCCATGATATAGTATAACTGATCCCCATGCATTCCAACATTTAGGTTCATGATATAGTATAACTGACCTCCATGCATTCCAACATCTAGGTCCATGATATAGTATAACTGACTCCCATGCATTCCAACATCTAGGTCCATGATATAGTATAACTGATCCCCATACATTTCAACATCTAAGTCCATGATATAGTATAACTGACCCCATGCATTCCAACATCTAGGGCCATGATATAGTATTCCAAAGTGCTGACACCCTTGCATTCCAACATCTTGGGCCATGATATAGTATAACTGACCCCATGCATTCCAACATCTAGGGCCATGATATATTATAACTGTCCACCATGCATTCCAATATCTAGGTCCATAATATAGTGTAACTGACACCCATGCAGTCCAGATTTCTTCAGAACCATTTGTGTCCACTTACAAATCCCTTATATATCAATTTTGGCGCCAAAAATCAATAATTAATTAATTACCTACTTTAAAATATAAAATTTAAAAATCTTTATATAATTTTTATATGAATTTTTATAAAAAACCTGTAGTTGATTATTGTAGTAAATAATTAAGTTATTTGATATGTTCAGTTATTTAAATATCAAAATATCAACATTAAATACATTTCATATGCATTGATGTTTCCTATAATAAAAATCCTATACACTATGTAACATAATAAAAAGCTCCTATGCATAATATGTAGCAACAAAAACTATTCTACTAATATGCACTTGCACACATGACAAGTACTGAAACTTCTAACAAAATTCTAACAAAATGCTCCTAATACATAACCCTATCTGTTTAAAATATGTATAAATACATATAAATACATACTGCATTGTTATAAACCTAATCACAGCCCCAAAAACTAGTTCAAAAAACAATTGAAAAAAGGGGATTGTTCTAATCCAGAACTAAAAAGGGTTTTAAACTAATGTAGTCATTAATCCCTGGTGGTGTAGTAGCATCTAAACATATTTGCCACTTACTTTCCATCCATGCCAAAAATGTTTTCCAATTACAACCCCTATCACTCACTTCAACTTGATCAATAATAGCAAATTTAAAGGTGTGATCATTACCTTTGTCTATTATATGCCTACTCAATGCATTCTTTGAATCTCCTTTCTTAATTCTGTATAGGTGCTCATATATACGCGTCTTGAATTTTCTCTCGGTCTTTCCTATATAATACGCGGAGCACTTAACACAAGTAGCTATATAAACAATATGCTGGGTACTGCAATTTCCTTTTTTGGCAAATACTATGAATCTAGTGATATTCTTTAACCTGATCCTTATGTTGGTATTAATGTTTTTGCATTGACTACAAGTACCACAATACGTTGTACCTTTTCTACTCATAACATTCTGACCCTTTTTTCCATTTTCAATCATCCTTTTCAAATTATTTCCTGTTTTGAATACAGTTAATGGTTTTGTTCCTATTATATGACCAATAGATACTGAACTCGATATCAATTCCCAATGTTTTTTCAGTATTTCTATCACTATATTTATATAGGGGTTAAACCTTATGACACACACTCTTTTGTCATAGTCAGTGTTAATATTAGTACTAATCCCACTTCCTTTCCCTAATAAGGGAACATATTTGTGTCCCCATTCTGTCTTAACATATGATATAATATTTTCTAACATAGTTTTGGGGTAACCTCTATCGTAAAATAATTTAAATACAACATCCAATTCACTTGTCATACTCTCTCTTGAGGATGACATTCTGGCTACACGTATGCTTTGGCCTTTAACCACATTACGGAAGATGTGTGCTGGATGACAACTACTGTAATGTATGTAGTCATTAGAAAACGTAGGTTTTCTATAAATCTTTGAAGCAAAGCCCTTTCCTGTATTACTTATCCACGTGTCCAAATATGCTATTCCTTCTTTGTCATATTGATAAGTAAATTTCAAAAAATCCGTAGTTTTGTTGAGATATTCAATAAAAACTGGTATCTTATCAACTGGGCCTTTCCATATAATAAACATATCGTCCAGGAACCTTGTGTACAGCCCTATGTATTGGTGATATTCACTGGGAAATATATACTTGTTCTCCCACTCCAGCATAACCATGTTTTTAAATATGGGGGCACAAGAAGCCCCCATAGCTACTCCACGTATTTGTCTAAAATATTCCCCTGAGTGGTAAATGTAGTTGTGATCGAGAACAAGCCCCATCATATCCATGATCAAATTTATTTTGTCCCAACTACAACCTAAATATTTTGTCATACTATTGTAGAAATATTCTAGTCCAGTGGTCGCAGGTATACTGGAAAACAAATCTTGTACATCCACTGTAAGGAAGACTAAGTTTTCTTCCCAAACTTCCATGGTTAATTTACTCAAAAAATCCCATGAATCTTTCACTATATGATCCACTTTTGTATATATTTGTTTCATCCAATGGTCAATTGTAACCCCTAACTTGAAAGTTTTTGATTTAGAACCAGATATTATGGGTCTAAATGAGGGGTGCTCCAAATTTTTATGTATCTTTGGTATTCCTATGATGTGTGACAGTATAGGGAATTCATTTCTCAAATATTCATATAGTTCACTAGTTATTCTATTATCTAGTAAATATTCCTCAACTACTAGATCAATCCTTCTATGTCCTATATTAATTTGATTCTGGGATACTTGTTCATAATTACCTGATTCGTATAGGATTTTATGTATTTCATTTTGGTATAGTTGGCTGTCAAAAATCACTATACCTCCACCCTTGTCGGGCTTCATTATTCTGATCTCATTATTCATTATAAGTTCTTCCAAACATTTTCTTTCTCCCTTATTCAAATTATCATTCATAGTAGATGTATCGACTCTATTAGTTTTTATATCTCTATACAAAATGTATAAATCCTTACATACCATTTTCTCATACAAAGCAATTTATGCATTCATAACAGGGATATATGTACTTTTCTTGACTAATTTCTTACTATTAATGTTGGCATTTCCCTTTTTTGAGTCATCATTAAACTGTATAGCTAAATTTAATCTTCTACAAAACAGTTTAATTTCCTTAATTATATCAAAAATGTCAAAATGTACAGTGGGAATGAATTTCATTCCCTTACTAAACAATGTTATGATTTCATCCGTAACTTGAACATCTGTATAGTTATATACTTTGAACCCCTCAAAACTATGTATACTAGGATGGCTCACTTTTCTCTCCACAGAATTAGATGTAAAGGTAACATTTACTTTTTCCTTCTCACTATGATTTGTATAGTCCATAGTTTGCTTGAAGGAAGAAATGGGTGAATGTGTAGAACACTTTCCACTAAAAGAAACCTCAAATGACCTGGAGTTTTTTCTTGTTAATATCTCCTTTGCCATCTCTTGGGAGCCGGATAGTACCTCCCCTTGAAAATTTTCATCTTCATTCATCCTATATTTCCTTCTTTTTCCTTTTGTATGTACTACTTCAAATTCTCCCTCCCCTTCATGTTCATATTGGGGCCAAATGTAAGCTCTACCTGTCCTGTACAATTCTAAGTCACGTTCAATTTTATGCATTTTCCTGTTGTATACATTGTTCACTCTACTTTTTGCATTATTAAATTGTTTAGAATATAAATCATACCACTCTACAAAATTCCCATCTTGTATAATGGATTCATTTAATACTTCTACCTCCTGTAATAAACCATTAATTTTTTCTTCATTACATTTAATAAGTGTCTTCATATAGGTGTAGCCAAACTCATCAAACATCTTATTGAACGTTTGCTCAATTTTAGAGGTGTACTTTATACCCAGTGGTAGTTTAAAGAATCTCAGTCCTTTAGGGACAACTTGTAACAATAAACATTTTTCAAGATATGCATTGTCAATCCTCACACTCCTCAGTTGTATCAATTTTTTCCCCAATGAATAAATTCTAGCTTTTACATCATCATTCCTAACATTTTGTTCATTCACATAATGTTTTTGCTTATATTCACTTATAGTTTTCCCCACAAAGTCATATTCTTCGGCTAAAAAATCATTCAATACATTAGACACGTTGAAAACATGTTCCGGACAGTCCCTTTTTTGTGTGTACATCAATTTAGGACTAGATATTTGCTCATTATTAACAGTACCTTTGTTTTTAGCGTTTGTTTTGCTAGCGATCGCCGAATAGGTCCGTAGTTGTTCATGCTGATGTTTCGGACGTGCCCCCATTCTTACATTTTTACTGTTAGTGTGAAATAGGCTAAAATCAAAGGTGAAGTCTGTTTCCAATGACACGTTAGCATTGTCCTCCCTTATATCCAAATTACATTCGTTTTTAGATGTTATCCCTTCGCACTGTCCATTAGGGATTTCACTTACATCACTGTTAACTTCAACTAGTACTGCCTCCACATGCGATGTCTCTGTATTAGTTTTTAATACTTTTTTGCGGATTCCCCGCCTGACATTACTGCTTCAGTCAACTTGTTAACAAGTTCAAGTAGTTTATTTACGTCGCCTTGAAGCGACGTCACTTCAGACCGGAGCGAATAGTATTCTTCACGACTCAATGGAGTCCCAAGAGAATCCACCTCTGCCATCGAACAACTGGTAAAAACAGCTGAAATCAACAACTAGATTTCCAAAAAGTGGCTGAACACAGATTCCCCGAACTCGAGCAGTGAAGATAACCCAGCGAAGACCAAATTCTTCCTTTGTCACACAGGTTTATTTATGAACCACGCCAACACACAGAACACAGAACTCAATACAATGGTTAAGCGCTTTCATCTGGAGTATCCAGATTTCTTCAGAACCATTTGTGTCCACTTACAAATCCCTTATATATCAATTTTGGCACCAAAAAATCAATAATTAATTAATTACCTACTTTAAAATATAAAATTTAAAAATCTTTATATAATTTTTATATGAATTTTTATATATATGATATAGTATAACTGATCCCCATGCAGTCCAACATCTAGGTCCATGATATAGTATAACTGACCCCCATGCATTCCAACATCTAGGTCCATGATATAGTATAACTGACATCCATGCATTCCAACATCTAGGTCCATGATATAGTATAACTGACCCCCATGCATTCCAGCATCAAGGTCCATGATATAGTATATCTGACCCCCATGCATTCCAAAATCTAGGGCCATGATATAGTATAACTGACTACCATGCATTCCAACATCTAGGTCCATGATATAGTATAACTGATCCCCATACATTTTAACATCTAAGTCCTTGATATAGTATAACTGACTCCAACATCTAGGTCCATGAATTCATAAATTCCAATGCCTTGGATCAACTTATCCACACCCCTACCAGGGAAAGCAATATGCTAGACCTGATTAGTTCCAACATAGGCAACCGGTGTTCCACACCAGTGGTCAATTCCTCATTGGTCAGGTCCGACTACAAGCTAATCACCCTAGATATCCACATCCCTCCCTTACCCCCTGTTAGGGAAACCACCGTAAAGAATTTTCTCCAAAGCCAACTTCATGCTTCTTAAGACAGAAGTGGCAAACTTCACGACTCCCATGCTGACGGAGAATAGAAGTATGACTGCTGAATCCTACACAAATGCACTTTATAAGCATTTACATGAGTGCATGGATTGTGCAATCCCTAGTAGAACCAAGATGCTATCCTCCAAAAAAAGGAAGCCAATCTGGTGGTCCCCTGCCATAAACAAACTACAAGAGAAGAAAGAAACTGTTGCAAAAAAGAGTAAAATCCCATGATTGGAGAAACACCCTGATCAACATCAGTAAGAAGCTGAGATCCCTCATAAAATCCTCCAAAGCTAGTTACGAAAACAAAATTGCCACTGACTCTAAAGACAGCTACAAAGCATTCTATAGCTATATCAAGAATCTCAATGGCAACACTAAGATCTGCTCTGAGTTACAGCACAATGGCACTAAATATACAGAACCAACTGATATTGCCAACATCCTGGCAGATAGGTTCAGTGCTAACTTTACCCCCCCCTCATCCCCTAAAGGGCCCATCTCTATACCGGAAGAATGCAAAGTTCCTGTAATCACGGCTGCACAGGTAAAAAACACACTCTCCAAACCAAGAACACAGCATCCATGGGACCTGACAACATCCCAGGCTGTGTTCTACATGAACTACAGAACTGGCACCCCACCTAAGTACCATGTTCAAGTCATAGCCTCACCTCAGGCTATGTGCCCACTGAATGGTGCACAGTGATGGTTATCCCACTCCACAAAGGGGGAGCCACCACAGACCCCAGAAACTACCACCCCATTAGCCTGACGAGCCTGGTCTGCAAGGCTATGGGACGTATCATCATGGAACTTATAAACAATGACATTGGTAATCTCCAAACTCAGGACCCCACCCAGTTCAGGTTTGTAAAAGGCAGATCATGTCTCCTAAACCTGATAGACTTCTTTGAAGCAGTCAGCAAAGTCATAGATGAGGGTAAGGTGGTTCACACAGCCTATCTAGATCTCACCAAGGCTTTCAACACCATCCCCCACTCTGGAATTATAGATAAACGCACTAAACTAGATATAAATCTTTATGTCACAAGATGGGTTGTCAACTGGCTCACTGACAGAACCCATACTGTAAAAGTAGCAGACTCCAAATCCAGCTTCAGACCAGTGACATGTGGAGTACCACAGGGTTCAGTCCTGGGTCCTCTCCTGTCTGGATCTACTTCTCTGAAGTACAGGCTAACACAGAAGGTCTTTGGCTAACGAAGTTCGCAGATGACTGCAAACTAGGAGCCATAATCAAAACTCCAAAAGATGTGGACATCCTACAAAAGGGCCTCGCTGAGACAGATGCCTGGTGTCAAAGCCATGGCCTCAAGCTCAATACAAAAAAGTGCATTGTCATCCCTTTTGGTAAAAACTCTGTACTCATGAACTACCACATAGGCGGTAGTCTACTTAACACCGAAAGTATGATAAGAGACCTTGGGACACAGGTGGACAGTAGTCTCTCCTTTGATAATCACATCACCACAGTAGTCAGGAAATCCTTCTACATGGCACACCTCATCACAAAATGTTTCTCATCCAGGAAAAAAGAGGTCACTGTTCTCCTCTGCTCGTCACTCCTTAGACCCATTATAGATTACAACACCCTTTTTGGTATGTACCTCACAAGACATCTATAACAACTGGAAAGGCTGCAGAAATACCTCTCAAAGAGGATTACTGGTCTCAAATAGATGCCCTACGCAGACCGTCTGAAAAAACTGCAACTTTACTCCGTCACATATCGCCTACTCAGAGGCAATGTCTGCCTAACACACAAAGCTATGTCAAGCCCAGAGCTTTTTGACATGCTCCACTTAAAGAAATCCTTATCCCTACGAGCTACACACACTAGGGACCTAAACCTTGTCACCACAATAAACAGAACATGCTGGAGAGATAGATTCCTATCCCATAGACTTCCCATACTCTGGAACAAACTACCTATCTATATCAAACAAAGCTCCTCCTTAGCACTCTTCATGAAAAATCTTGATGATTGGATGGGAGATAGGAAATTCACCCCGGGGATCTCTTCTGTGGCTCTTCTCAACAGTGGCACAGGAAAATCATTTTCTTGGGTGGCGAAAGCCAGGGTACCTTTTGGCTAGGCTTATATAGGCCCTAGGGCCAATAGCCTTGTTCCTGCATATGAACCTATGAACCTATGATATAGTATAACTGATCCCCATGCATTCCAACTTCTAGGGAAATTATATAGTATAATTGATCCCCACGCATTCCAACATCTAGGTCCATGATATAGTATAACTTACCCCCATGCATTCCAACATCTAGAGCCATGATATAGTATAACTGACCCCCATGCATTCCACCATCTAGGTCCATGATATAGTATAACTGAGCCCCATGCATTCCAACATCTAGGGCAATGATATAGTATAACTGCCCCCATGGATTCCAACATCTAGGTACATGATATAGTATAACTGACCCCCATGCATTCCAACATCTAGGTTCATGATATAATATAACTGACCCCCATGCATTCCAACATCTAGGTCCATGATATAGTATAACTGACCCCCATGCATTCCAACATCTAGGGCGATGATATAGTATAACTGACCCCCATGGATTCCAACATCTAGGTCTATGATATAGTATAACTGACCCCCATGCATTCCAACATCTAGGGCCATGATATAGTATAACTGATTGCTAGCTTCTGGAATTGTTTGAATATTAAACACTATGAATGGAGATATCCAATGCTGACAAAACTCTTTCATATATGTTCCTGATCTGTATGATACTCTCACTGACTGTGAAATCATCAGTCGTGTCTGTAGAATAAATCAAATTCCTTATGCTTTCATGCTTGTTTTTATTCTGTGTTTGCTCTGGTCTGTGGAAACGTATATCTATTGTATTCTGTTAATGGGTTCGATGACTATACAATGCTTCCTTCTGTTGTCCTCTGCTTAGGGCTTGTTAAACGTGTTGTGTACCTCTTACTTTGATACAGTAGCTATTATTTTCCTGCAGGGATTGCATATATTAAAGTGCTATAAAATCTGACAACTGTAACCTGTAGTTAAGCATTGTGTGTCACAGCCGATATCTTACTTAAACTATAATAGTTCAATCATTACCAACCTATGGAGTTTGAAGTCTAACCATTGTGAGTAATTGCATAGCTGTTTCAGTGTTCAGATATGTGGAACTTATCTGTGAATGAAGCTCCAGTGTTTTGTAGTGGTTGTTTCTACCACGTTCAGGCAAAGTCCTAGTTCAGTCCTCGTAAAATAGGGACATACTAGGCTTACAATCACAGGGACCACAAGATGCCTAGCCATAAAAACCTTTAAGAAGACCTGCTTCTCATTCTTCTCAGTGAATCCTGAGATTTTATATCATCTCTGTTGTTAGGTGGGATGAAATTTACACTTCACTGAAAAATGAAGGCACTGAATTGTTATACTAACGTAGTCCCACAAACTGAAGAGGTAAAATTTTCCAGAAACTTTTCAGAAAATGTACACAGCTCTGGTTAGCAGCCTATGGTAGAACTGAAAAGGGCTGTGGTGACTCCTTCATGTGAACTTGCATCTGCATTACTGGTCCAAAGCTCATTTGGTTTGCTTGCTTAAGGTATGTAATGGTTATTTTTTACTGTGCACTGGTGTCATGTGCTGGACTGCAGGAAATATTTCTTCTTCTTTTGGTACCTAGGGACCGCTAATGATATATTGTGACATAAGGTTAGCTCCATTTAACAATATTTATTTATTTATGTATTATTTATTTATTTATTGCCTTTTGTTTACTGGTATGGTCCAACTGGGCACTCAGGCCCATTTTCAGTAGAGACCTGGGTAGGAAAGCTCCATTGAAGTTATAAAAATTACGAAAAATTTAGAGAGAAAAAAGAATTTCAGTTTCTTAACAGTAGAAATTGAGTTTTAGACTCATGCAATGGGTAATACAATCAAGATAGAGGTTAATGCAATTTGATACTCTAGGAGTGTTATACAATAATAAACAGGCTGCATTTACATATACAGCAAAATACAAATTTGATTTACATAGGAGTGATGAAAAGCAGTATATAGTTAGAAATGTAGATAGGATTTGCTTACATAATTTACAGGATAAGATAGGATGGGGGACATGTCCACTTCATTCTGTACTGTCAGTTTTGAATAATATATATTGTTCAACTACCATAAGGAAACCTTTCTTGCATTAAATGGCTCTCTTGCTGCATGAGAATATCTACTTTTTACTGTTCGGTCTACAGATGCAGTAGACTGGCTACAAGGTCACCTTTGTAGTGCCTTGGCTCAGTCAAGGTGTGATACTGTGTTTCTGGTGGTGCAGTATTTTATTTATATTGCCTAATCTTGTCATCAGTCTTCACCTCATGTATTCTGTAGTGCCATTTCTGTGAAATAGCATTTGCCTTGACTGTTTATCTTACTCTGTTATAGTGCTGTTTTTGGAGTGTGCTGAGCAAAAAAAATAAAAAAATTCTTATTTGCATTTAGTTGCACAGTCATAGTTACTCATGGTGATGTATTACTGTTTGGGAAAGCACAGCGTGGTCTAAATGATATATCTAGATGGACATTATGTCTGACTCTTAAAGGCAAGTATAGGTAGTATGTCCTGTTAATTTTATATGCCACATGCACAGGGTCCTAATTTTTCAATGCTGAATAGCTGTTTCACTTGTATGACTAGATGCTGTTATTTAGTGCCCTTAATCAGAGGTGCTTTCACTACTCACAATCAAGTGTGACAGCCTCACAGCTGTGTACGCACTCTATGAGTCACCCTGCTTTAGGGAGTGCACTGAGTTATAAGTACAGTTATTTAGTACTGTGCACTGGTGAGATTTCACTACCTGGCAATGAGTTTAAGCTTGACTGGGCCAGTAAAAGAGACATTGGATACATGGGTATAGCCAGTTATTTTTTGAATTTTATGCTAGCTACCACAATTTAGCCCCCATCCAAACATAAGCCATTGCAGGCATTCTGTGAAACAAAGCATTTGATAAAATATAATCATAGACCATGATAAATATGCCAGTGTTCATATTTCATTGCACGACATAAGTAAATAATTTTTAAAAACTGTATGCTGTGGCATACATGGTGTATACCTGTCTATGGCCATGCTCAGATATTTGTTTCACTTAAGTCAGTATATAGATTATCTGCATGTAGACAGGTGCCTTACTAATAGACTAGTCTTAAGGGAACAAAGTTTATTGTTGACTTCAACTCCCAGGTGTTCAACTCAGGGAGTGGTGTTTTCCAGAGGAAATCATTGGCAGTGTGGTTTCCACTTGCATGTTGGCAGTCATGTAATGTGATGTGATGTGATGTGAGTGGTCTGTTTAGTTTTATCAGCATGGAGTTAGTATATTTAAGTAAGGGAGGTGTGAGGGGATGAAACCCCAAGGCAGGGAGTAAGGGGGCAGAAAAGTGGTTCTTATAGTTGTTTCAATGAACTGCAGATACATTGATATTTTTCCATTCAGCTGAAGCTTCAGCTACTTGAAATTTGGGATGTGTAGTAGAATCCATTATACTGGTAATACCGTGTATAACTGTACTATCCTGTTAATATTGTAGGAAAGCTGCAATTATTCATTAGAAGGAAAATCAGAGTAATAATGTTTAGCTTCTTGTTTTCTTGCTTCACTGTGGGGGAAATTTGCTATATCTTAAGCAAAGCAAATATATACTATAAACCATTTAACATGGCAGTGTGTGTTCACTGCAGTAGCATAACAAACTCGCTTGTAGGTATTTTAAAAGTGCTTGTGTTTGGTGCCAACTTTGTTTTTGTAAGGCAAAAGGGATGCATTCAGGCATAGTATGTTAACTCCAGTTGTGTATGCTGTTACTGGATGGGTACAAGAAATTTTCAGTATCAGTAACCTAAACAACTCCATGTTGGGTAGACTAAATACAATGTACATGGGCAACATGTTTTTGGGAGGAAAACAATTACCTAGAGGAAACTCATGTAGGCACAGTGAGAGCATACAGACACTGCAAGGACTGCAGATCAGAAGTGAACCCCAGATCCTGAATGTGTGAGGCAGACATTTTAACTACAAAGCCACCACTAGGATCAAACCTCAGCCAGTTTTATGCTTATGAAAGTGTTAAAGGTATTTTGCTATCAATGCATTGCCTTTTTGAGTACAAAGAGAGGCTGACTAGAAAGCAATTTGATTTCCATAGTTTAATAGTCTATATGTATGTTGTGATCAAATTCATATCCGCAAGGTGATAATTGAGTCAGTAATACGTCTATTAGTAAGTCAAGAACATAAAATGGCATTTGCATGGCAAATGGCCAGCAGCACAGCACAGATGTGTGCTCTTACTTTAAAACTACATAGTGGGTTATATGCATATGTTCAGTGGTAGTAAAGACAATGCAAAGACTAATGTGTCCAGCACCCAGTGAGTTAAGAAATATTCTTTGTTAGGGTGAATAGGCATGTCAGAACTTGCCCTATTTATTGGAATTTCTATGTACCCTTTGGTAAGAGTAATATCTTGAGGCTTAAAAACTTATATTATACTGTAAATTATTACTTCATACACATTGTCAGTATGTTAATTAAAATTCATCATAGACTGCAAATAATTTTAATTGGTCTTTAGCCCCTGTTGTGGTGCAAATTATATATAAAATAGCTAATGTCAGCTTTACTAGCTTGATAAATAAATCTTGGCCAGTGTGCCAGAGTTCAGATAAAATTTATACCTAGGGATAGAGTGCAGCCATGTATAAGCAAACCATCCAATTCAATCCCCTTGCATCAAAAGGTGAAGTGTTGTTGGAAAACAAAATGTGATTAAAGCAGACGTGTTTCTTAATAATGCTCTGTTCATCTAAAGTGGTTAATTAGAGCTGATTCATTAGTGTTACAGAGCTTCATTGGAACATAACCTATTTATACAGGGAGGTTAACTAGAAATGACCTTTTTCAGACAAGCACCAGCAACTGGATAAGAGACATTATTTTTACCTTGAGCTATCATGACACAGACATTTTCCATGTAGCTACACAAAGCACACTATAGTGTAAACAGCTATCTTTCCCAAGGAAGAGTGATATGATGCTTTCTTCTTATGGGTGTTGACCTTGAGTTTGCAGTTGCAAAGTTTGTGAGTATTTTTGTTACCAGACTACTTTCTAGACTGAAATCAGTCTGTCTATCTATCTATCTATCTATCTATCTATCTATCTATCTATCTATCTATCTATGCATATCTATTGTTTATCAAGGTCTTGGACTGACCCATTTTAGGTACAGTCTATAATTTACAACAGAAATCAATAAAAAATGTAGCTTTACATTATATGTGGATAAAGAAAACTGTTGGAAGCCATAGAGGTTTAAAAGTCAAGTAAGAGAACAACATAAATATTTAATGTATTTGATGAGTTTGTTTTGAAAGTTAAGAGTTTAGAATAAAGCATTTTAAATACATCTCAAGTGTGTGGTTGTGAATTCCTATCCAAATATTCTCAAACCAGTCATAAATGTTACCTGCTAGATATCTTCAAAAACTGGAAGACTGTTAATATATTATTGTGCAGATAATAAAATAAAACTTTCTTCACTGTTTAGACTCCATGTAAATAATTCAAAAGCAATTAAAGCTAATATTTTTGGAATCAGGGACTCTGCATTAAAACAAGCTTTATTAGTGGAACACCACAACATAAACTAACTGAAGGGAATTAATACAACTCTTTGTTTGCTCAAAAGTTGCTTCAGCATATTTTATTCACAGCATCAGACCCAGAGAAAGAGTCTTTAAACAGTGACATGTTTCATTAATAAATTATATTTTAATGTAGAGCCCCTGACTTAAAATGTGTTAATTTTAACAACTACTATTAGATCTGTAAAGCATGTTAAGTCTAGCACTTTTTTTACAGATTCTTTAAATTCCTTCAGCTGGTCACCCATCTTAGCAATACCCATGAATGATGTTGCGCTTAAGTATTTCTTTGACACCTTCCTATTAATTCTTGATAGCATAGCTCCCCAAAGGACAACTAGGATATGATTCAAACCTCAGCAATGGATAACTTCATATGTGGAACACCAACTACTAAACAGATTTGAAAATATATGCATAAGTGTGTGTGCGTGTGTGTGTGTGTGTGTGTGTGTGTGTGTGTGTGTGTGTGTGTGTGTGTGTGTGTGTGTGTGTGTGCGCACGCACATGCTCACAGATTCATCTAGGGATCTATTAAATTACACTCGTGTACAAACACCAGAGCTGAGTCATAGTCAAACGGGGCCCTAGGCTGCGTAATGGACTGGGGCCCCAGCCACACCAATATCCTACTACTTTGCTATCTCTTCCCAATTACCATAAAACACTATTCAACCCTATCAATGTGCATACTCTTTTTTTCTTTACTTTTACACTGCTCACAGAGATTTGGATTTAGTTCAAAACATATTTCATATTTTACAGCAAAAATATTGGCAACCATTTGCAAAACCAAATAAAAATCATCACATTGAAAACAGATTTAGCATGAGCAACAGCAAACTACTCTTGTCTTGACACACAAATACATTGAAAATGCATCTGACAAACCCATTAAACTACAACAGACATACGGGATTCATAGTTAAATACCATATAGTGAAGCATTAATTAGCAGCTATGTAGTAGGTGCAAAAATTCAAAAGGCAAATGTGCAGTGTCTTTGCTAACAGCCTGGGGCAACTCATTGGACAGTTGTCCTTTTTCAGGAACAGCCCAAGAGCATTGTCTGGTGAAGAGACATGAGTTGAACAAATGTAGGCTAAGTGAATCAA
Organism: Protopterus annectens; assembly: GCF_019279795.1. Taxonomy (NCBI): domain Eukaryota; kingdom Metazoa; phylum Chordata; order Ceratodontiformes; family Protopteridae; genus Protopterus; species Protopterus annectens. The sequence continues at coordinate 1,190,208,717 of NC_056735.1, read as the reverse complement.
ACACTGTATGAGTAGAAGCAGCTCATTAACAACTTGTAGTCCTACTCATCTGCACTAACTGACAGACAAAATACTGTAGCCCAAACACAGTGCAGTTCATATCCACATGCCTGAAAAATGCTAAATTAAAATGTATTCCTAATTAAAATATTAACAGCAAACATGTAGCCTTCATGGTGTCCAGTTTATTCACAGCCAAATAATAAACACACTGTCAGCAGTCAACAAAACAAGGAAACCAAGGATTGTACCTAAAAGACATGGTTCATATCATGACACTCCTGCTTATTACAGTCAGTTCATTCCTTTATACTATAACTACTTTGGGTTACAGGAAGGAACCAAATATTCATATATACACGCAAATGTGAGCATCATTTACTGCACCATGAATGACTGTACAAATCAGATGTTTACTTACAATCAAATGAATGACCATATACAAAGGTAATGACTTATATGTGCATTTCAGCATGCTACTGTGAGAACTGTACAGTGCAAAGCATTACAGCCCCCACTCCCTCTCAACCTCTTAGCCTAAAGAATCTGAGTGAAATACTCAAAATCAGGAATAGATTTAAATATTGGTCTTACATACTTAGAAAGGTGCTAGCAAAGCAAGTATTGCATTAGCATGCATTTTTTGAAGGATATGAAGTCTGAAACTCATATTTGTAATTATTTAGTAACTCGAGTCCACAATACTTTAACAGAAAGTCCAATGTTTGTAAGGAACACACTACAAATATGATGAAACCAAAAATTAGGGATAGTTGAGAACAACACACACACACACACACACACACACACACACACACACACACACACACACACACACACACACACACACACACAGACACACACATACACACATAAACACACATGCACAAACATGTGCTCACATGCACACTCACACATACCCTCACTCGCACATACATAGACTCATACAGACACACACACACACACACACACACACACACACACACACACACACACACTTGCATTTACATTCCTGTGATTCAGCTTCTAGCAAGTTTTAGTCCATCTCTACAAGTTCATCCTTATCAGTGCTACTACTGCTGTTTCAAATATTCAGGCTTGCTTCTCTGGCAATCCTCATTAGGCTCAGTGGCTCAGCAGTAACACTGTTCAAAACTATGCAGCAATCACTTCCTGTAAAACTTTCCTTGGTTGTTCTCGCCTTAACTTTCACTTAGCTGAAATTTATCATTGGCTCTATTTTCATTTAGCTGAAGTGTTCCCTCATTGGCTCTTTTGTTTAGCTGACATCTTCTCTCATTGACTCTGCCTTTGAGTCAATGAAAGAAGACTTCCTGGAGCTTTTACTCAGCAAAATGGCAGCAACAGAATGGGGTTAATCAGAGCAGCAGCTGAATGGAAAGGTATAAATGGAGAAATGTGGGACTTTTTTATGTTTATGGGGCCCCGCAGCCAGCACTGTGCCCTGGGAATGGCCTAGTGCTGGATCTGGCCCTGCAAACACCTATGTACAGAAGCAAGACAGACTTCCTAAATTCTTGTTTAGTAAACTGCATTGTAGTTCCCCAATAAATGAACAAACTACTTCCTCTTCTATGAGACCCATCACACAACCCATGCCCTTTCAAACTGTTTTAGTTTATCTCAATCTGTACATCTCACCTTCCCCTTCACAGTGTTAAACCTAAATCTTCATGTTATACAGCTAAACTAGCAAAAACAACAGAGAATGATGCACCTGCCTTCTACTACCACCCCTTTCTTTTCACTTCCTTCTGTCTGACCTTAACTTTTGCGCTACTCCTGCTTTCCCGTGTTATTATAGTTTTTTCTTCACCTCTGTTCTGTTAAGTTCCATTGGTACCCTAATCTCCTTTAATAAGTTACTATTCCAAAACTGCACACATGCTTAAACTGCTTCTAAACCTAGCACATAAGATATTCACACATTTTCTGTAAACAGGTCATTATGGAATATATTTTTAATTATAACTGTATTGTTTCCCATTATTCAAAAACTGTACATGAATTTACTATCTGTTTAGTTTAGTAAATGATTATGTAACAACTCCTTTTATGTTTATTGCTATCACTTGATTTAGCTGTTTTCTGGTCATCCAGAACACATTTCTTTGCTTACCTGATTTTTGTCATGTATCCCAGTTCAGTGCATACGAAAAAAGAAAAAAAATACATTGTTTTTGCATGGGAACAAGTGTCTGTGCTTCCCCTGCACCCCACTGCTCCCCCAGCAAATTATATATACCAACTCTGAGACTGCACAACAGTGGGGTAAGGACAAATTGACAAACACCGCTGTACTGCAGTCTCCCATGAAAAATAACCAGCAGTCTGAAAAACAAGTCTGTGAGAGTGGTAAGAATGTTTGCTCCACTGAGCATTCACTCTTACAGACCACAACCTCAAATACAGATGGTTTCCAGGCAGTTCATTGAATGTTTGGAATATCAGACATTCTTAATGCCAGCATTAGTGATTGAAAACTCTTTGATCACAGCTCATTACTGTGTGGGAGGTTGCGATACAGTGGGGAGTGGAAATGATCACTTTCCCCACTGTTGTGGGACCTTAGAGTTGGTATATATAACCAACATGGGGTGCCCCCCACACCCCATGTTGGTATATATATAAGCAACATGGGGTGTGGGAGGCACATACCCCCCCTCATGGAAGAGCAGGATAGTTTGCTCCCCTGCAACAAAGATTTATTTTGACTGTGTGTGTTTCTATCTAAAAAGAATGATATTTTGTGCCTCATGGCATCTGCATCTCATTATTTGAAATTTTAATTGTATTAGTGCATGTCTGTGTTCAAACCTAGCAGAACTACAATTCAATTCAGGTTTGTAAGCTTATTTTATTAACTGTCTTTGATTGTTCACATAGTAGACTGGACTTTACGACTCCCTATTTCAGTCATGATGTTGTTAATAAGTGCTCAAAACTAAAGCTGCAGATGCCAAACAGTGTGTAGTAGTAGCTCAAGTGGGAAATTACAGTGTAGAAACACAGATCGTTGGACAATAATTCTGTGAGGCCCATACTACAAAGCAAAGTAACTAATACCACCTGAAAGAAAGCAACCAGGCCTCCCTGCATCCTCCTGTGTGGGGACACCCCACATGCTCCAGCTTATATATATGAACTCCAGGTTCATACAGCACTAGAATAAAGAACAAACTCCAGGTTTGCTCAAAGCTGTTTTTAGGGTACTTCATTCACAGCATCAGGGCTCACAGAAAGAGTCTTTAAAAAGCTGTTATGTTTCCTATAATCGAGTCATTTACATGATCTAGTATGCACTATTCAGATATTTATGAGAAAGTTAAAATTACCACTTGAGCTTAGTATAAGAAAACATACTAATGCTTAAAAAGGTTCATCCTTTTCCAGCAGGTGATTTACTCAAGCAAATCACTTGAGCCAGATTTTAAGTCTTCAAAAGCTAAATCACATCATGTTGCACTAAGCATCTTTGAATGAATGATTGACCATCAGTATGGATTAAAAGTTTGTGAACGTAGCTGTATTTGTGATATTTGCTGAGGAACCATTCCATAGCCTGGGTCAAGATATGGTAAGTCCTTTTGCAGCATTTCAGGAAGTACTGTGAGATGCTAAGAGACTGTAATGATGAAGATTGTTATTGGAGGCTTCTTGTATAGTTATTATGTTTTATTACCCTTGATAGGGATAGCAATCTTGGAAAAATAACCTGAAGATTGATGTAGTGTGAGAAGAATATTCACATGTAAGACCAAGAGCCACCCATCTTGTTTCATTGTGATACACTGTTGCTCCATATTTGGTATGTTAAACATGGCTCTACATGCTCTGTTTCTTTATTTAATTTATTTACTATTCTTCCATTGGACCTGCTTGATGGCTCCATCACTTTTATCCAACTGGTTCATTTGTTCCACTGGGACAAGAGCCAAGCATTCTATGGCTAGATAAGAGTCCTACAATCCATTCTGTCCTTTGTATGGTGTCTAATCAGCATATTTGCTTCCCCTCAGGTGAGATTTAGATGGTAGGGAGTGGGCCATCTTTCAGATCTGATGGAACAAATGTGTATCTGAGTGAAAGGGGGGGGGGAACTTCTCCAGTAGTGTGGTATTGCCTTTTAGAAATGAGTGCAGCTACTATATATGAGGTCATGGCTGAAGTACTATGTGTGTGAAATTTTCTCTGTAGCTAGCCACATGTTGATTTGTTGCAAGCAGTTTGCTACAGTTTCAGAGCAGATTTTGTTTTGTCCTCATCTTTTATGGAACATTTTTTGCTGCTCAACTTAGAGTAGAGGGAGTACCAGATCAGGGAAATGCACAGGTTACCAGATAACGTGCTATGATTCAGTGATGGAGAGCCTGCCATCCCCATGGAACTCTCTCCATCCTATATCAGATCTTTTGAGCTTCAGTATGTGCTAATTTTAACAGCTAGTATACTTGCACAAGGATAGTAGGTGCTCAGCAGGCCCATATTCCACCAAGTGCTCTCTCTAAGTGTCACCCAAGTAGCAAGCCAGAGCCGTCTCATTTTTCCCAGGATGAGTGAACCACCATTAGCTGCTGAGTCCCATCTTTTCCCAGGTTCTTCTAGTGCCCAAGCCACTAATTGAACAAAAGTGGTCTGCATATAGTCAAGGCTTCAACAATCTAGGCCACAAAGCTTGGACTCTATATACTTTTCTGAGTCCAGTTTACAATTTCAGCACATTTGTTGCTGGGTCGGCTGCAGTAATAGGAAATGAATATGCTCTGCTCTGGAACAGACTTCATCCACATAGAACGTCATCCCTGTCCATATTCAAGCACAACTTGAATCTAATTTACTCCATGGCTGCCCTCTGTAGTACTAATAAACAGAGGCAGCTCCTAAATGCTTTATCCCATGTGTGTGTGTGTGTGTGTGTGTGTGTGTGTGTGTGTGTGTGTGTGTGTGTGTGTGTGTGTGTGTCCTCAAATTATCTATAGTGTTATACCAGTTATTCTCATTAGGGGTAATATATAATTACTGACCATGAGATGGGTAAGGTTGATCTCTAACCAAATGGGATAGATTAACTCAAGCACAAAATGTGAAACTGGCTAGGCTTAAAATTGCCCTCAAGGGAGCTAACCTAGTACTTACTTACAAACCTATATGGATTTTACAGGCATGGATTTTGCTTCCTTAGTTAGTCTACTGCCAATCATTAGCAGACCGGAGTTCTGCTGTGGTGACCCCTAACTGAGAAAAGCTGAAAGGCAACAACAGATAGTAGGTTGGGTACATTATAAAAGATTTTTAGTAGAACTTGAACTTTATCAAATCTTTTGTACCAATGAATAGTGTTAGGGTTACATCTATCTATTGTCCCAAGTACTTAAATTCGTTTACTGATCCAATGTTAGTCACACTTTAAGTATGAAATTGATTTGCCTATCTTAAAGAAGCCTTTCTGAATCTTTTAGGAGCATCGGAAAACACAGTTTGATTTTTTTGTAAATGTATTTCCAAGCCATGTTGGCCAAACCAACTATGTTCTTATGCTAGAACTTGTCTTCTTAATACAGCATTCATCCTTGTATTGGAAAGGCAAACCACCTTGATGGCTAAGTCATCTCCAGAGAATAAAATTCATTTTAGGAAGCAAAGGAATTCACATTAGTAAAAACTGTGATAAGTAACAGCACCAGTACTAAGTCTTGTGGTATCACTAATGTGGTACATTGATTGTATTTAATCTATACAGAGTAAATCCCTTCTATGGCCTTTGCTATAACAGTCAATTAGAACTCTTTATGACATCTATAAAATTATGCCACTCATTTTATTTACAACTTTACCTACAACTGTATGCTTATAAATGTCATTTATAAATGTCATTTGTGAGGGTGAGGAATGTAGTTGCTATTCTATGTTCCTTAGAAGTGCCATGCTACTGTTTGTAAAGAAGTCCATAGTTCCCCTAGGTGTGATTTCAGATTAGATACGATAACCTTCTCAAATTGCTCCTTTTTGGCATGTATTTCTCTGAAGTCAAAGCCAATGTCAACAGCCTCTGGCTGACTAAATTTGCAGAAGATTGCAAATTAGGAGTAGTTATAGAATCCCCGACTGGCACAAACATTCTACAGGAAGGGCTGACCCAGACAACTAACTGGTGTCAGAGCCATGGATTAAACTAAATGCCAAAAAATGCATAATAGTATCTTCCTGGAAGCCATCCATCCCCTTTTAATTATCATTTTGACAACACACCCCTAAGAGTTGACCCAGTAGTCATGGACTTGGGGACACATGTAGACAGTAATCTACCCTTTGATCATCATGTGTCTACAGCGGTGAGGAAATCATTCTATGTTGCTCAACTTGTAAACAAAGGTATGGCATCTAGGTCCAAGGAGGTCATTGTTCCACTGTATTTGCCATTCATTAGACCTATCATTGAGTACAATGCCCCCTTTGGTATGTTCCTAATGAGGCACATCCAACAACTGGAACATTTACAGAGTTTCCTCACCAAAAGAATATAGGGTGTAAGTAACATGTCCTATACAGATTGCCTCAAGGCCATATACCTGTATTATGTCTCCTACAGGCTGTTGAGGGGAGATCTATGCCTGGCATACAAGGCGTTGTCAGACCCCAACCTGATGGACTCCTGCATATCCTCAAAACAGCACCAGAATTTCCTGTTCTAAAAACTTAAATCTTGCCTGTGATATAAATAGGACTTACTGGAGAGGCAGGTGTGTATCCCAGAAACTACCCCTTCTCTGGAACAGGCTCCCTCACATAGTTTGAATGAGAGTGTTAATATCAAATGTGCTTTAAGATGGAACATTTAGAACTGCCTCTGTTTTACATATGAACATTCATATTGTTCCTATACATATTCATGTACATATAGATTTACACTGATGTTGAAATGATTGGTACGGTTTGAATGTTCACTAGTTGTATTATTGGTTACTGTACTAATGTTTTACTTTACTCATTGGATAATGTATATACATGTGACTTCAACTGCATATATTGTATGTGTTATGAAGTTTAGGTTATTCTGAAGAAGCTCTTTCATCTAATAAGAGCGAAAGCTTAAACAAACTGTTTAGTGTCTGCATTTTTTTATTACTTTTTGGTGTTACCTTTCTGCCTTACAAGAAGTTTTACTTAAAAAAAAAAAAAAAAAAATAATATATATATATATATATATATATATATATATATATATATATATATATATACATATATATACCAACTTGAGCTTGGTCTTCCTCTAATGAAGTTCCCTTTGCACCAAATGGTGACATGTGTCAACATCATAGAAATAAGTGAATAATCAGGTGTGAAGCCAAATAGGTTTTTAGCTTTGCACAATGTCACTTTTACGCTAACTGGTTACTATATACTGCTGGAGGATGTACTAATGTTGCTGAAAAATTCTCATGGGAATTTATTGGGAGTTAGTCTCTACGTGCAGAGATTCCAGTTAGTCAGTGGGTCTGAGGAGGTATGTAATAGTTTGAGTCATACAGTACTTTATTATCTACTGGGGTGATTTTTGAGGTCCCCAGTGAACTCTGAAGTCTTCCACGTTGGATAAAGAACAGTATTTCAGTAAAAAACATGCATATTTTTAAGGGCTCCCTATGAGAAGTGCAAAACCTGATGCTGTGAGTTGCGATACTTTAAAAATTAAAGTGCAATTCTGGCAGTGCCCCCCCCCCCCCCAAAAAAAAATTCTTAACTTTGCTGTTGTACTTTTAAGAGTTTTTTGCAGGTCTTTTTACCCCATTGCACCTCCAACACTGACACCAATGATATTACAGATATTAACTCAGATATTATTGATACTTGGAGTAGGGGAAATGCTCCAAGATATTGACATCTCACAATTACATTCATTAATATTTAAGTCCAAAAAGTAATCAGGGTACTGGGAACTGAGTTGAAAAGCTTTAGTAAATGTTCTGTGAGTAAACTAACAAATAAAACATTACAGACACAGTCTGAAAAACTTGTAGTGCTCTCATTCTAACAGTCACTTCTTCAGAAAGGTCTCTCAGTTATTATTCTTTGACTTTCAATGGCCACTTATTTGTAAGACTGTATGCATCCCATCTAGACTGGTAGAAGGGGGAACTACGGTAGTCTGATGGCAAACGGTACATAGTCCCCTATGTTGCAGTCATAGACCAGCCATTTTAGGTCATTTCCTGTGTTTTTAGAGAGGTTGCTACTGTGACATCAGGCTATATTCCACCGGACTGCCAACAATTAAATATGATGTCTCTTACTATCCTGGGTCAGTAACTAAGGAGCTTCAATCCTCACTACTGACTCCAGTGTGAGACTGTCACTTAAACAAGAATAATATTTCACAATTTTCCCCTAAGAGCACAACAGGAACACTCTATATAATCTGGGACTGGACTGTATAATTCTGTCCACCCCTAATGTAACTCCTTATTATACACTTCAGAGCAATGTCCCAGTTTAAGAAAAATGATACACTCACACTCAAAGTAAATTTAAATCTCACACTTCCAAACATTTCTGGGAAAGCCTGATACAGATTTCCAGCTGTATCCCTTCCCCAAAATAATATGGTAATGCTGCCTCCAATCAAAGTTTCTTCATGCCCTTCTAAAGGAGTGTCCAATTATGAAAATTAAATATCATAATAAATTATAGCTGTGACCAGAAGTGACCAAGCCTTTGAGGTGACCTGGGGAGTATCAAACAGGTATAAGCACTCTCTAATCTCTGAATAACACACTGATTTCCAGTCACAATGTAAAGTAATGAAAAACTTTTAATGTTGTTGTTGTTGTGTCTTTCGGCTTTTCCCAGTTAAGGGTCGCCACAGCGGAACTCCGGTCCCCTAATGATTGGCAGTAGATTTTTACTTGCCGAGTTGCCAGCTCTGACGCACAACCTTCAACGAAGGTACGCCCATTCACGCATGTCTCCACGCAGAAGATGCTCTAGCTGAGAATCGAACCAGACAGCGTCTTACTGTGAGGCAACAACGCTACTGCAGCACCACCACCACCGCAGTAATGAAAAAACTTTTAATAATAAGTAAAATGATTACAAGAATGTAAATAAATAACTTTCAATAATAAACACCAGAATTTAATCACCAGAAAAGTAACATTAAACTGTAGGATAGAAGTCCATCATTCTAGACAAACTCTATCTGAATAACTAAACATTCCTAATCTAAGTAGAGAATAATGTCCCTGATCTAATCTAGCACATAATAGCAAGGCAAATGCAGGCTTACAGCTTTTGGTGAGTTCTCTTTTTTCAGGTATCACTGCACAGCACTGTAACTGACTGCAGCTTCACAAACTGCTCAGCACTTGACCAACTGCTCAGTTTAATAGTCTCAACTGTCCTATGTTTCTTAAAAATAACAGTCAGCTGTTTGAAAAAGTTCTTTTCCTGTTAATCAGCTGTTCAAATGATCACCTGGCAACGAGGAACATTCTAACGACATCACCTATTATTCAGCTGATTCTCCACAGTACTTTAGAATCTCCTTCTCAAACATGCACAATTAGAAATGTATCAAAACACTGACAGATTCTTTAAGCATTTTGTTTAAACAGGGAAATACTCAACATTTAAAAAACTTATTTACATTTTCACAACCAGACATGCTGGCATACAGCACAAGTCAATCTGGGAACACACACAAATCTCCTGCCAGTCATGTCAACACAAATGACAGTGTTTTCATTTTCTTCACAGCTACCAGTGAGGAAGACATATGATGTGCTACAAGGATCAGAACACTGCCTCTACCTTTGCTTTCTGGATTTTCATTTTGATAGGTCTGGTAGAAGATGTCAGGAAAATGTGGGAGCATGTCATCAGTTTTAATCCATGACTTAAGTTATGCCATAAAACCTGGTTTATTAATCTTGTCTTATTATTCAGAAGTATTGAATTAAATTGAATATCTTCTGTGAGAAATAGCACAAACATGTTAGCATGCTCTTCTGGAAATACAGTCAGTCAGAGATTAAATAAATAACTTCCTAGATGATATTGTGGTGTGCGTTGGAAATGTTGATTCTGATTGATTCTGGTTGTGCATTCAAATATCTGTGAGAGACTTGAATAGGCTAGTAGAGAATGATGTTTGGCTTCTTACATTTAAATATAATCATATAAAATAGAATATTTAGTGGCATACTGAGATGTATCAAAATTAGGTCAGTGAAATAAATCTTTTCTTATTTTTGGACACTTGCAGCAATGCTACTGCTCCAGTCGTCTTTGCTTGTTGCATCTCCAGAAGTTCCCATGTGTTATTTGCTCTTATTATGACATTCATCATGACTAATACTCCTCATTAAATTGAGTGCCTTAATTTCCACGTCATCATATGCTCATTTGCTTGGACTGTTTATTGCACTATTTTCCTCACTGCTGTGTAACACTGGCTGGTACTATGAAGTGTAACATAGGTACATAGGTTCATAGGTAGGTACTAGGCTATCTGCCCAAAGGCATTTATAAGCCTAGCCAGAATGTGTTGACTTTCATCGCCCCCTTAGATTAGTTCCCTGTGCCTCTGTCCAGCAGAGCCACTGAAATGATCCCCGGGGTAAACTTTCTGTTTCCCATCCACTCATCAAGGTTTCTCTTGAAGAGTGTTAGCAAGGAGCTATGCCTAATGTAGATTGGAATCTTATTCCAAAGCATGGGAAGTCTTTGGGAGAGGAATCTATCCCTCCAGCACATCCTATTTATTGTTGTGGTGAGGTTTAGATCCCTAAAGTGTGTGGTTCGAGGGGATAAGGTTTTCTTTAGGTGGAGCATGTCCATCAATTTTGGGTTGGACATGGCCTTGTATGTCAGGCAGAGATCACCTCTGAGTAGGCGGTAAGCAACCGAGTACAACTGGAGTTTCTTCAGTTGAGCTGCATAGGGCATCTGTTTGAAGCCAGTGATCCTCTTGGCGAGGTACTTCTGTGGTCTTTCCAGCTGTTGCAGGTGTCTTGTAAGGTACATCCCAAATGGGGCATTGTACTCTATGATGGGTCTGATGAGTGATGAGTAGAGGGGCACAATGACCTCTTTTGATCTGGATGCGAACCCTTTTGGGATTAGGTGTGCCACATAGAAGGATTTTCTAACCACTTTGGCAATGTGATTATCAAAGGAGAGATTACTATCTACTTGGGTCCCCAGATCCCTTTTTACATCTTCTGTATTTAGGGGACTACCACCTATATGGTAGTTTGTGGGTACTTTGTTTTTTCCAAAGGGGATGACTATGCACTTTTTGCATTTAGCTTGAGGCCATGATTTTGGAACCAGGTATCCGTCTCAGTGAGACTTTTTTTGAGGATGTCTGTGTCAGCCGGAGAGTCAATTATAGCCCCTAGTTTGCAGTTGTCTGTGAATTTGGTCAGCCATAGTCCTCCTGTGCTTGCCTGTACCTTGGAGAAGTATATGCCAAACAGGAGGGGTCCTAGGACTGAGCCCTGGGGAATGCCACTTGTAACCGGTATAAAGTTGGACCTAGCTCCCGCAACTCTCACCATATGAGTCCGTGAGCCAGTTGGCAACCCATCTTGTGATGTAGGGGTTTATGTTCAGGCTGGTGAGCTTGTCTATAATACCAAAATGGGGAATGGTGTCGAAGGCCTTTGCGAGGTCTAGGTACTCTGGGTGTACCATCTTTCCCTCGTCTATAGCCTTGGTAACAGCCTCAAAGAAGTCCACCAGGCTTAGGAGGCATGATCTGCTCTTAACAAAGCCAAACTGGGTAGGTTCCAGTGTTTGGAGGTTCCCAATGTCTCTGTTAATAAGTTCTATGATGATGTGCTCCATAGCCTTGCAGACCAGGCTAGTCAGGCTTATAGGGCGATAGTTCCTGGGGTCTGTTGTGGCTCCACCTTTGTGGAGCGGAATAACCGTTGCTGTGTGCCACTCTATGGGTACACAGCCTGTGGAGAGGCTGAGTTTGAGCAGTGTGTTTAGGTGAGGGGGTTAGTTTGTCTTTGAGCTCGTGTAGGACGCAGCCTGGGACACCATCCAATCCCATTGATGCTGTGTTTTTGGCTTTGGATAGGGCTGTTTTAATCTGAGTGTCTGTGATTTCAGGGGCTCTACATTTTTCTGATATGGTTACGGGCCCTTTTGGGGGTGAGAGCGGGGTGAAGTTTGCACTGAACCTGTCTGCCAGGATGTTGGCAATATCGGTTGGTTCAGTGTATTTTGTGCCATTCTGCATTAACTCTGAGCAGATCTGAGCATTGCCACTTAGATTCTTGACATAGCTAAAGAATGCCTTGTGTTTATCTTTGGAGTCCTTGGCAATTTTTCTTTTGAAGTTCGCCTTGGATGATTTTATGAGGGATCGTAGTTTCTTGCTGATACTGATCAGGGATGTCTTCCCTTCTTGGGATTTTAGTCTTTTCTATACAAGTTTCCTCCTTCTGCTGCTATATGTTATATGCTTGCATGTGAACCCTTTCTTTATGGCTGCACACTATATTCTACACAAGCTTGACTGTGAATCTTGGCCCTAGTTTGTAACTACGTAATTCAGTATCATGCTATTCAGCCTATTTCCAATCCATTTTATCACAGTCTTCCCTGACCCAGCCCTATTCACTTTCTTCATTAACTTTCCTTGTGACACAGTAATTAAAAGTTTGCTAAGATTCAGAATGCAAAAAAAAAGGTTTGAGGGATGCAAACTATTTTCCCTAAAACCATGCTGCTTCTCTTCCTTCAGCTCTTTATTCATTTATGTATTTATTTATTTATTTTTGTGATCCTCGTTTTCTTTTTTTATTGCATTTCTATTTATTTATTTTTTTTTTTGTGGTGCAGAAGTTAGATTTCATCTAAGAGTATAGCTGTCTAGAAAACAATTGCACTGATGATTACACCAACATTTTAATCCTGGCAGCATTTTAGCATATATATTTAAAGCATTAACTCTGTTGTTTTAAGACTTCTTCCTCTATCACTGGACCTTGTGCCACAGCAGAATATTCTTAGAAATATGCTTTTTATAAAGAATTGGTACAATATAATGAAAATAAGCATACCTTCAACAAGAGAAATGACACTGCACACCAAGTTACAGACACTACACATTTTTTTTATTTAAGTATTCATGCTACTTTTAATTTTCTTCAAATAGAAATCAGTGGAGTGGGTTATGACCAATTATTATATACAATGTTTGACCCACAGGAAATATATTATTTTACTCACATCCTAGTCAGTAGAAATTCTTTCCTTCTGTAAAACTGCACACTTTACCTGTCTTGGGAATGATGTTTGAATCATATACAATACTGTGTTCTCTTTCCCCTGTTTTTCAGCCCTACAGCCCTTACTCCAATTCCAAGTGTCTTATGAGATGTCTTGGGGTCATTTAGAGGCTGAGTGCTGAAGGAGCTACTGGGGGAGAGAGAGAGAAGAGGATTAATGAGCCCATCTGTTCAATTCTCCCAGGGGAAGGATTGGGCACATAGACCTGGGATGCAAACCACATTCTGGAATTCCTCATGACGACCAAACATTGAATGGAGATGCTTGGTTGTGAGAAAGGATGGCCTTCTGGAGGCTAACATCTCATATGGAAGCAGATGACCCACTAATCACTCAGCCTTTCAATATGTATTAGCATATATAGTGGGGAACTTCATATGAAGAAGAAAACCACAATCCCCTTGCAAGATGGCACCACCCCTGATGGTTGGCTCTGACTTTATGAGGCATAAGTGGGCCATAGGAATTATGCTTCAAGGGAATGAATGATCCAATTTGGCATCTTAGGGATGGCTTAATGATTAGGGGGAGTGAAGTGAAAAAAAAAAATACAATTTTTGAAAGTTGTCTCCTTGGTAAAGAGGGTAGAAGACCTGACTGCGACTGAGCTGACCTGAGTTTGATTATTTTAGAAGACATTGGAGGAGATAACTAGAAAGGGAGAGGACGGCCAATGTGCTCCACTGCTCATCTCTTTCAGGGAAGATGGTGAGAAGGCATGCTATGGCATTTCTGACATAACTGCTTCTCTGAAGACCAGAGCTGGTGACAAGCTATCTGTAGTCCAACAAGGTAAGCAGGGAAACTGAGGAGCATTAATGCAAAAGATGGATGGCTCCTTTCTTGTGCACATTGTTTATCCTCTGCCTTTCCTTTTGCAAAGGGAGTATGTGGTATCTGCCAATATACCTTGTGGTACAGGCTTTGATTTCCTCATCCCTCTTTTGCCTCCTCTGTGACCTTGAGCAAGTTACTTAACCATACATTGCTCCCTGGTCATCCTGGAAAAGGGAGTGTGTGTCCATTGGGCCTATCTGGGTAACAAATAGGCTTATTAATATTATTATTATTATTGTTATTATTATTATTATTATTATTATTATTATTATTACCTTCACCAGATCTAGTGTTGCAAAATATCTGGCCTTCCTTAGGTCTTCTATTAATTGACCATTTCTTGGCATAGGACAAACCTCAAACCCTGAGATGCTATTAAGTTTCCTAAAGTCATTATTACAGCATCTGTTACTTCCATTACATTATTGGTATCATCCATTCACTCTCTGCCTCTTCAGACATGCCTAGCTAAACACTTTTTGAAGTTTTCCTCTTACTAACTCTTTTTTTGTGACTCTGGCACTGTGTAAGACCTCAGTCTAACCATCATTACTTAATTTGTGTCTATACTATGTTTTATCACTTTTGCTCTTCCAAGCATTACTGAAAACATGCCTTTATTTCTTTTTATTTATTAGATGAGATACAATACAAAACATTATATCAGATGTTGTTAATTTTAATTCTTCCTCAGCTAATGGATTCGGATCCAGTCCCTCAGATCCAACTTGGACGTTGCTAAAGCTTGTGGCAACCAAAAAGTCTTGAGTTTCTCCCTTTCCCATAATGCACCAACCCCAAGTACCTCAGATCTTGTTTGCCACTTTCCGTGAAAGACATGGTCTGCCAATTACTTTTGAGTGTTTTAAAAGATAAGTTAAACATTTCTGTTTTCCTTCAGCTTTATTAGTGATTACTTTTTACCTTACATTTACGGTAATTTACATATTTCTTAAATACTATTGTTAGTACTTTTTCTCTGGCCTGTTACCTGACTTTTCCTACTTTAATGGTAGGTCTTATCTGCTATTGTTGGTTGTACTTCTTCTACTTCCTCCTTACTTGTCCTGTCTTCCAAAAAAAATGTTTAACTCTAGTAATAGTAGATTTTTTTTTCCCTTCTATCTATTATATTTTGAAATATGGTGGAAAAAGGGCCTGCTGGCTTTAAAAAGTTTACAAAGAGTGGGCATAAGCTTCCATTATTGGATGTCCACATATTATGTGTATATTGCTTAGGCCCTCTTCATTTGCAGGAAGAATGATTGATATGCCATGGATTCAACCTCAGGGCTCTTGTCAAGAGCAAAAATAAGTTGATTCTGAAAGTACTCTTACCCTGCTCATTCGAGGAGATACATTTCCCAAATTAAAGTCAAAACAGCCAAAATCAAGGTCTCCAAAGCCTTCTTCTTCATCTTCAGCTTTGGAGTCTCCCAGACAAAGGTTGAAAAGAGATCCAACTACAAACTTGGATCCAAAAAAGCTGAAATTGTCTGATCCAAGGTCCTCTGATCCAAAAAAACTAAAACTAACTGATTTCCACTACCTCAGCTCCAAGGCAGGCCACATCAGATTTGGTTGTAGCTAGTCCTTCTACTTTTATTGTAATGCCAAGGACCAGGTATTCACCTTTGGTGGATTCAGTACTCTCTAGGGTACCTTCCCCTTTTTTGGATAGACCCAGGTCCCCTTCAGGCTTGTCTGTTTGTTCCTCCAGGAGTCTTACAGAAGAAGTTGTGGAAAGAATGGTGAGAAAAGTTCTCCCAGTGCATGGTCAGATGGGTGTCTCTTTGGCTCCCATACCTCTCAACATGGAAACATCAAAAACCTGGACAAGGCCCATGACAAATAGGTACAAATCTGTACTCTGATTAACATCAAATTTGCATATATAATTACATAACCCCGCCCACTCCATTGGAATTATGGGATACCATTTTTCAAACACAAACTGAAGAACAGACAACCAAAATATGGCACCAGAGTCCCCCTGCAGCCATTCCAATGTACCATTACCTGTATATTTCACCCCATTTACCATAAACACTAATATGTGCATACTGCTTTACTTCTACAATGATTATTTGGATTTTATTTTTACATTTTATAGCACAATGCACAAACACTAATAGACATGTGCTAAACAAAGCTGCTAAACAAAGCAATACTGTCTCACAATGAAAATAGACTTGGCATTAAAACTTCTCTGCCCTTGAAACTTATATTCATTGAACCAGCACTGAAATCCACACCACATCCAAAGAAAATGCTTCTGACCAGTGGTGGATAAAAATTACCTTTGGGCTGTTTTCAAATCATTGGCCCTTTGCACACAAAACAACAAACATACATGTGTTCTTTGATACACCTTTCTGACTTTATTAAATTATGTTTGTTGTATAATACAGTACACTTGTTAGATGGCAATGAAACAAAATTCATGAACCAATAATGACAAAACTGCTCAATTCAGAACATTTCCATCATAAAAGTCTACTTCCACACCTACACAATATATATATATATATATATATATATATATATATATGTATATATATATATATATATATATATATATATAGATATGGTTTACTATTAAAATATTGACGTAGCATTTTATGCCTATGAACTATTCGAACTACAGATGTTTGAATAGTTCATATATGTGCAAGCTACATAACCGAATGTTGTATTTGTGAATGTGCTGTGCCCCCCTGTATAAAAGGGATGTTAGGTGTACTAGTTAGGGAGTTACGGCAAGGGTGGAATTGTTTTAAGTGCTGTAAAATGTCATGTTCAACATTTTCAGCATTAACAGTTGATTTTCAACATTAGGGCCATTAGGTAATGTGTACTTTCAGTGAATTAGTTCACTGTTAAGTAGTTAAGTACTGGTTTTCTTTTAAAGTTCAATATTTTAATAGTAAACCTCTCTCTCTCTCTCTATATATATATATATATATATATATATATATATATATATATCTATAAATAGAATGTGTAAGCCATAGGCATCTTGCACAGCTTCTCGCACTTATTTTCAATTTCATTTTTTTGGTGGGTGGACAAACATATTGGAAAGTTGCTAGAATAAAATGTTGTGTTACTAAGATGCATTTCACTGCCAAGTCTTGAACCCAGGACACTGTGCACTACAGTCAGAGCAACATACCACTATGCCAAATAGGCAGTTCCCTTAAAGATAGGAAGACTGACTTTTAAATGGCTATCATTTAGTGAATTCCATTCTCATGTCTCACATAGCTCTCAACCTCTTATCACAAAAACCCTGGACAAAGCCAATAATGGGGGAATACAGACCCAAAATAAGGACAAATTTCAAATACTGATCTTATCCTGTCATTGTTTAGTGAATTCAATCCCTCAGTGATTTGCCACAAAAGCCTTAAAACCACAGATTTTATGAGGAACAGATCAAAAATATGAGGCATACATTTACAAGTGGTGGTGGCTCATTTTAACTTGTACCCAAGGTATAGGGTTTGAGCCTGAGTACCTGTAGCCAGCAGGTGTATTAAATTGGAGCATTTACCCACAAACACACACACACACACACACACACACACACACACACACACACACACACACACACACACACACACACACACACACACACACACACACACACACACACACACACACACACACACACACTCCTCTCTTCACTCAGAATAAATAAAATGAAACAACATGTTTCCTACTTCAGCCAGAATCTGAGAGTGCCGCTCGCAAGTGCTGGATCCATTTGAATGCGTACACACATCCTCTGCAGTACCCAGGACTTTGCTGAGATCCATTTGAATAAGAAAAAAATGCTGTTTGCAGATCCATTTGAAAAATGTTTCCCGCTTGCAGGTCCAGCGGAAATGTGTATCAGCCAGAAATGTGTGCACTGAGCCCTTGAACTCAACTCTGACAAACTGGTTGCTCCGATGGAGCTGAAGTAATCGTGCATGTGATAACGTCAGCTCAATAAACAGAAAAAAATTAAAAATGAAAACAGCTGGGAAAAAAAGTCAGAAATGAAGGGGTGTCACTTGAGAATCGTAGCACCTCATTATTTGGACCCCAAAACATGGTAAAAAACAAGTAATCCAGTATAGTTGGGAGGTATGTCGGCTCCTACCACTCTGGGTCAGGAGGTCCAATCAACTGCTACACCTCCACTACAAGTTCCTCCTCTTGACTCCTTCAGTAGTCTCGGAGTCCCTGGATCATAGCCATCCAGATCCATCTGGTTCAGATCTGAGGATTATCTTATCCTCAGATCCGAAGCTTACTCTAAGTGCTCCATCATCAGCTGGAGAACTCTCAGAGCCGAACTTCCTTGTCAGATCTGAGGTGTTGCAGTCGACTCCAATTCTTTCAGAGCCATCTCTGTACTTCAGAGGCTTGGCATTGGATAGCTCAGCTCTGCTTACAACTCAGATATTTTGCCCTTGAAGCAGGGGAGGGCTGCAGTCCAAATGCAATCTGCCTTTGAGGCTGTGAAGAGAGGTTTCTCTGCTTGGCAGAACATACAGGTCCAACCCCCTATGATTCTAAATCTTCAACCCTGACATCTTAGTGTTCAGAGTCTCACCAAGTTTGCCTAAAGCGACAGACAGTACTAAGACCCCAGGCTTCCCACAGGAAATCTTGATTTCTTCTTCTGATACCTCTCCAGAACATCCGACAGAGGAGGTTCCTAAGAAGAAGATGTGCAAGAGGAAGCACATGGACTCACCAGAATAATCTGTTACAGAAGATTTGGATTTTGATGAAGGTGAAGTATCCCCATGGTCACCTCCTGAAGGTTTCTCATTTGAAGACATTCTAGAAATCCTTAAGCAGGGAGATGGCTGGATGCCCATCAACCCTTCATCTGAGGAGTCAGTATTCCTGGAGGCCTTCAGTACTGGTCCATCTACCTCCTGGATGACTCTACCCACTGATGAGCTCATTGAGTTGCTCTCTTAGTGGGCATGGAAGGAACCTGACACCATTGAGCCTATACCTTAGAGGCCATATTAGATTATGGCACCAGCTCTAGACAAGCAGTTTTGGGGGAAAGGGGTGCCTGTTGATGCCATGGTTGCAGAAGCAGCCACCAAAAAGGAACCTGCTGAGGAGAGATCCGCTGTCCATCCCCCCAACAAGGAGTTTCAGGTGATGGACAGATTTGGAAAGCATGTCTATGCTTCTGCAACCTTTGCTTTAAGGTCACTGAATTATTTGGCACATTTTACAAGACTTCAGAGGGATTTGATTAAGGATTTGTCAAACACCCTCTCATGAGCCATTACTGATGAAGTTCAATCATCCGTGGTTTCTCAGCTGGCTACCCTGCAATCCATTTTTATTACTTCCATGAGGTTGGTTTCAAATATCTGAAGGGACCTCAAGGGCAGAGGGATCAGACATTTCCATTAGGAAGCATATCTGGATGTGCTTATGTAATTTTGCTGAGCCCTTCAAGTCTTAATTTGTCAATGGTCCCTTTGATGGCACATCTTTGCTTGGCTCCAAAGTAAAGAACAAACTATCCAGGTGAGAAAAGAATAGAAAGACCATGTTTGCCCTTGGTATATGTTTTTCCATGCCTCAGAGATCCTTTTCCAGGAATCAACAAGTTGGTCACAGGATGTGGTTCAAGAAGTCTCATGGTCCATTCCAGGACACGTGGAGGAGATTTCTCCAGTGAGAGGGAACTCTAATGGATGATGATGATGCCCACATGGTAGAGGTGGCCCACAAAACCAGGGGTCCAGATAATCCTTCTTTGACAGACCCTACCAGTGCTCCTGAAAGGAGGCCCAATTGCCCACCTCTGGAGGCAGTTGGGGTATGTTTAAGTTTGCACCAGAGAGCCTGCCTAGGCTTAACAAAAGATACTTGGGTGCAGAGAATGATTTCCAAAGATTGTATAATTCCCTTTTCCCTTCCTCCTCCAAACTTGAGAAAAATCCCTGGTGTTCCACCCAG
The DNA here is from genome assembly GCF_019279795.1 of Protopterus annectens. Taxonomy (NCBI): domain Eukaryota; kingdom Metazoa; phylum Chordata; order Ceratodontiformes; family Protopteridae; genus Protopterus; species Protopterus annectens. Next base: position 1,190,188,566 of record NC_056735.1, on the reverse strand, counting down.
TCAGAGGGAACAAGCAGCAATTCAAATTCAAAAGCTGCTAGAAAAAAAGAGTCATCCAAGAGATCCCACCAGACCAGATAGAATCTGGAACTTACTCAAGGTTCTTTTTAGAGCCAAAGAAAACAGGGGATTGGAGACCAATTTTGGATCTCAGCATCTTAAAGAAGTCACTTTGAAGAACCAAGTTTTGGATGGTCACAGTTCAGTTCATTCTCCCATTTCTGGGCAAGAATGACTGGATATGCTTAATAGACCTTCAGGATGTGTACTATCATATAAACATGAACAGATGACCCAGAAGATATTTACTCTTCTGGGTGGGAGCCAGTCACTACCAATTCAGAGTTGTGCCCTTTGGTCTCATCACAGCCCCCAATGTATTTACCAAGTACATGGCAGTAGTAGCAGCTCACTTGACACTGTAAATATTCTGGGTGTTTCCATATCTAGACAACTGGCTCATTTCCCCTTTGACCATGCATCAATTGATAAGGGCAAGAGAGCAGGTTCTCCAGACTTGCTGTCTTCTGGGGATAACTATAAACTACAAAAAGTCCTAACTATAACCAGCTCAGACTCTAGAATTCATAGGAACAATTCTCAATACAAAGTCAACCATAGCTTCACTTCTGCCCTCAAGAGTTGAGACCATAAGATCATAGCTCAGAAAGATAATCTGCAATACCAATATTTCAGCGTGCCTGGTCCTTCAAGCTCTGGGATCAATGGTGATAACATTAGTACCTTTGACCAGATTTTACATGAGAATACTTCAGTGGATGTCAGCCATACAATGGTCAATACCAACCCATATCTTATCATATACAAATCACTCAGACATGCAAGAAAGATCTCAGGTGGTAGATTCGATCAGATGATGTTCTACAAGGCTGTCCATTTATTCCCCCTCAGCCCAAGACCATAGTGACCATGGATGGTTCCCAGCTAGGGTGGTGGGGCATTTTCTGGGGAAAACAGTCCAAGGCACTTGGTCCCCTGAACAGGCACATCAATGTCCTAGAGATGAGAAGTGCTTTTAGCATTGCAGGCCTTCCAGGATGCTTTCCCCTTTGAGACAATTGCAGTTCAAATGGACAATATATCAGTAGCTTGGTACATCAACAAACAAGGAGGTACCAGATCCTACCTCTTGTGTCGAGAAGCTCTCAGAATGTGTCAATGGGTGATCTCATCCAGCCGCTTTCTCAAAACAATGCACATTCTGGGGAAATCCAATGTGATAGCAGACAAACTGAACAGGTACATTCTTCTACCTCATGAATGGTCCCTCAACAAGAACGTTACAGAATTGATTTTCCATCAATGAGGCCCCCTAAACAACAAATACAGCAGCTACTTTGCCCTAATTCCTCCACTGTGGGAGTCTTGATGGATACTCTACTTCATGATTGGCCCCACGGTTTACTCTGTGCTTATCCACCCATTCCACTAATTCCAAAATTCCTACAGAAATCTGCCATGTTGAACAGCAAAGTAATCCTCATTGCACCCTTCTGGCTTCGACAGATTTGATTCCCTTACCTTTGGCCTCAGTTGTTCCATCAGTCTTGGATTCTGGATCCAAATCTAGACCTCTTGTCTCACCCAACAGGCATGAATTCATCCAGATATAACCAACCTCAGGCTGACTGCTTGACTTTTAAAGTTCTATTAATAGCCAGATAACCTATGCTGTTTTCACCTGCCCTTCAAATACTTTTATTTTCCCATAAACCTTCTACCAGAAAACTCTATTTCAGCAAATGGAACAGGTTTGTTTACTGTGCTCATCAAAATAATATTGAACCTTTTTCAGCCCTGATACATAGCATTCTTGAATTTCTGACACATCTTTTTAAAGAAGGAGCTAGTGCCTCTACCGTTAAAGTTTATTTAGCAGTGATTTCAAATTTTCACATTGGTTTTGATGGCTCTTCTGTCACATCTCAAAAATTAAGTAAAGCCTTCTTGAAAGGCATTCTTATTCTGAGAACCCCTTTTAAAGATCCTACTCTCCCATAGGACCTGAATCTGGTACTGCAGTCTCTTACTCAGTTCCCCATTAAACCAGCAGCTACATGTGACTTTAAATACCTATCTTGGAAGACAATTTGTCTGGTAGCTTCACCTCTGCCAGATGAATTTCTGAGATTCAAGCCCTGTCCTCTAAACCACCATACTTGATTTTTCCCAAGAATAGGGTTACGTTATGGACTAATGCATTTTTTTCTTCCAAAAGTGGTGTCAGATTCTAATATCAATCAGTCCATTAATTTACTGGCATTCTTTTCTAAATTTGCTAACAAAGCCAAATACATGTTGCATTTATTGGATGTCCACAGACAATTATGTTTTTACCTACCTAGAATATAAGATGTCAGATAAACTGACTCATTGTTTGTTTCATTTGCAGAAGTAAAACTGAGAAAACCAGTTGCATTATCTAAGTGGTAACTGATTGTATTTCATTTGTTTATAACAAATTGGGCATTACTCTACCAAAACTGTTATAGGCCCATTCAACTAGTTCTATGGCCACATTTTCAGTATTTCAATCCAGAATGTCCTTGGGTAATGTATGTGCAGCAGCAACTTGGGCTACTTCCCATACTTTTATTACTTATTACAAACTGGATCTGGTCTGCAGAGGTAGACCATCATTTGGTTCAATGGTACTCAGGAATATCCTTTCTTAAGTCCACCTTGGAATTTAGGTAGCTGGAGACTCTGTCCCATCAGTAGAGGATAGAATGAAAATTGAAAACATCAGATAAAAAAGTCATGTACTCACCATAATATTCCATCTGTGTTGTCCATTTTTCATTCTTCCTCAACTCCTCACCCACCAACCCCCATCCTGTGTAAACTTCTGGAAGAATGAGTAGTTACAGGACATGACTGTCCTTTATATTCAGCTCCAGTTGTAGTCTTCTTCCTTTTTGACTGCAAATATTTCCATTCTACTAAGTCAGCAAACAAGATGAGGTCCTTGGGGTTCGTGCATTATGGGTAAGGGAGAAGCTCGAGAGTTTTTGGTTACCATGAGCTTTAGCAACGGCTGAGTCGGATCCGAACCCATCAGTTAAGGAAGAATGAAAATGCACAAGACAGATGGAACGTTATGGTGAGTACATAACTTAATTTCAGACAATTTAACAATAACTCCTGTATTTTTTGAGAGAAATTCTCCTACTTTCAACTTTCGCTTCCTCCTTTTGTACTCTAGTTGTCCAAAGTATGGTTTGTAGTTGACTTTAGAGGCTCTTTGAGGATCTGAAGATTGGCAAGTCTCTGGCCAACTGCTCATGCATGTATCACCAGTATAAGTCCAAGAACACACTGGAGACAAGACATATAGAAATGCAGGTTTGTTCAGTAATACACATAGTCCAACAAAACAATTGCCCTCTTGGCTTCCAGTCTGAAGCAAAATAAACAAAATACCTTTAGATACTTCTCAATAACAGTGTTCCAGCTATAGGGGCCCTCTGGGATACAGGCTACTTTGAAAAAAGGCTGCAGGCTTCTGCCAGGCCTAGCTTCTAGCTAAGTGAGCAGCTACTTCCACAAGGCACACTTCATAGGTTAAAAACAACAGAGCTGTCACACTCTACACTTCCAGGGTCTTCTTTCAGGTGAGGAACTAATTTCATCATTTTGCTGTATAAGGCTGCCCTCCCTTCACTGCAAAATACATTTTAAAGTCACATTGCCAGTTTTCCAGAACAAACATGTTACCATATCCAGTGTACTATTTTAGTTATGGAGAATCTATATGCGCCTTTAAATTTGCACTCAATGTGTATAATGCAATATGGGAATATGAGCAATTAGAGCAATTGAATAGATAAATGTTTTAACGACAATCAGGTGGTATACAAGGAAATTGTCTGAAAGTATCAAGCAAAATGCTAGTTCCTCACACAGAGGACCATATAGAGTGAGTGCCCATTTGGGATGAACCTGGGCATTGTACTTGTATAAGTACTGGTTTTGTGGACCTAAAACTGGAGCCTGGGAGAGGCCTGTAGCCATGGACTTTCACTGTGGTTAAAAGATAGCCTGGATCCTGGATGGGCTGTATGGAATGAACATTATTAAATTTACTAAGTTACTGCTTGTATGATTTTGAAAATTAAAAGCTAAGTGAGTTATTATATTTGTTTCTTGGTAACTTTGTTAAAAATCTGCCTGTGCTTTTAGGTATGGCCTGCATCCAGTTTCTTTATGGACTATAACTCTCTTTATGTCTCTCTCTCTTATTATATATATATATATATATATATATATATATATATATATGGGTCCCCTTCAAAACATATAAAACTCATAACATCTAAACTGAAATAAGTATTTGTTTACACTTGCTCTAATTGTCTTAGTGCTATTTAACAGTTCTTTGCTGCATTTTTTGTTTTGTTGAATTTTTCACTGTTTTAAGCCTACACCTATAAAAAAAAATACCATCTGTTTGTTACTATACTGCTCTTAGTTCATTTTAACAGTTTTCTGATATTTCCTAACCTCCTCTGATACTGCAAAAGTTGTTCTGAGTTTGCCAAAGTTCCCCTAAGCTTACCAAAATATTTCTACGTTTTGCAAAGTTTTTGTGTTTGTAGACTTTCTCCTACATTTGCATAGAAGTTTCTGTATTTGGGAACTTTTCACAGGGTTTGTGAACTTATTACCAAGTGCTCCTGATACTGCAGGAGTTCTGCGTTTATTTGTTGTAAAGCATTTATTACTGCACTTGAGCTCAAAACCAGTTTGATTTTCATTAACAGTGTTTGTTTCTGCACTCTGGTGGGAACAGAGGGCTGATTTAACCCATCCAAATTAGGAACTGCTGGTGGAAGGCTTATTGTGTGTTTATCTGATTGGCCTGAGAGTGTGACTGTTAACTGCATCCTGCTGATATAAACCCCTTGTGTTTGTGCATTGTGCAAATGCGGTTACCCATACGGTTACCCATACCTTTCATATTAAACAAACCTCTCCATTTTAACATCCTTTTTAGGAAATGCTTTGCATAGTCTCCCACTGTTCATAGCTGCTCAAAGAGCTGCTAGTTTGCATAGAGGGCAGTATCACTGCAGGTCATTTAATAGTATACTACAAAACACTCTCACTTAGACCTTTAAGTGATTCTCACCTACTCCTTCCCATCTACTAAGGATCTGGTATAATGGATAGATGCTCCCCTGTCATCTCTTTTTCTGGCCTGGTGGAAGTGGGCATCCTGAAATAGTGTTGTAACTGCCTTGTGTTCATTGTCAACCATTTAATTTTAGAACATACAAACACAGTGTGTGAGAGACGTAGCTACACCATGTCGCTGGAGGCAAAGCTCTCACATACACCCACAAAAAATGCAAACCAGGTAGTCAGTGTTGCACCCAAAACATTCACTACCACTGCTAAGGAGCAAACACATAGGCCCACATATGTGGAGATAATCACTTGTAATCTACCAAAACCTCCAAGACCTCCTAAAAGCATCTCTCAGTGGCCCCGCATGTACTAAAAAAAGACGGCACCTCACACAACACATAACTCTGAAAGTCATAGTAGCCCTACTTCCAAGCCCATAAGGCAACATACCACACAGCCAAACATTCTAGTTATTGGGGATGCCATTGTAAGACATACCGTTGCCTCTCATTACTAGGTTAAACAAGTAGAAGATCACAGTGAACTGTCTGTCTAGAACCAGAATCTGCCAGATCACGCAAACACTTAGGTCTTTAAACCATAAGTACCAGTATGATGTGGTCATAGTCCATATGGGCATAAAAGATTTAAGATGTACCTCGCTGGACTACATGAGGAGAGACCTGATGGAGCTCTCTGAATATGTATCCCAGGCAGGTATGACTCTAGTCTTGAATAGCATCCTACCTTCGCCGATGATGCTGCCACAGTACCAGCAAAAAATGATTGACTTCAATTGGCTTAGTTTTTGGTGTTATAACAAGGGGATCCAATATCTGTCAGCCTGGGGAGACATGACTAACAAATCATGATGCTTTGCCAGAGATGGTTTGCACTTGTCTCCATTTGGCTTCTGGATACTCATAAAGACTTTATCTGTCCCCATAGTGTCTTTTTAGTTAAACCCTCTAACATAACAAAAATCCCTCATGATTACCTAAAGGTACCGCTGCTCAATCCTAGTAGTTTAAATAAAAAAAAAAAAACTTCACTCCCTGGAGGTACTTCTCACCTTGGAGAATGCAGATATATGTGCAGTCTTGGAAACATGGTTCAGAGTTATGGAAAGCACCTTGGCTATAAAAGGCTGCAATGCCTTTTATACATTTCAATCCCCCTCAGCTCAGGGTAAAACAAAGGGAGGAGGTGTCTCAGTGTTCATAAAGGATAAGTACACTGCCAGACTGGTCCAACAAATGACTCACTTGAGCTGCTCCATGCCCAACAACCATACGTGTAATCCCCTATTATATCCTTGCTAGCTACAGATCACCTAACATGAGTCAGGAGAACCACACCTCCTACCTAAACCTACTGGAATCTCTTACCATTCAGCCTAATACCATACTTGTGGGTGACTTCAACTACCCCTCCATAAACTGGGAGATTTATATGACTCATAATTCACCTGCACAAAGGTTTTTGGACTTTGTAAATGTAAACACCCTGGAGTTAGTTCCCCAACTAGAGGTATAAATATCCTAGACCCCGTACTCACAACATGGGGGGATGCTGCTTCCTCCTGTGCAGTAACTCCTCCCTAGTATAATCTGACCAAAAAATGATCTCCTTTTGTATTAAAACTAACCTAGAACCCCCATCAAACTCCAAACCTTTTAAGAACTTTGCTAAGGTCAATTATTTCAGACTAAGTTTATTTATTTATTTTTATTTTACATTTATTTACCTGGCAAGTCCGACTGGACACAGGTCCATTTTCAGCAGAGGCCCAGGGAGAAAAGCTCCACATAAAATGCATACGAATACATAAAAAATCCTAAAATACATAACATACATAAAATAAACAGGATGAAATCAGCAAACACTTTGACAGTGGATATCAAGTTACAACATAGTAAATGTCAGACAATACATCGTAATACAGACAAGAAAGTTTAGAACATAGATCCATATAGTACATAGTAAAAAATATTATTGATTTTTTTACATAATGTTGATGATAGTATAGAAATCACAATTGGTTGGGACATCACTTATCATAGTATTTGGTGAGATAGGTAGTATCCTACTCTCCTTTTGGTGGTTTGGGATGTTGTAGTCAGTCAGAAAAAAGTGTTAGTAAGTAAGAGGGGTGAGATAGTGTAACAGCTGAGATGGTGTGCCTAGTTTAGTTGTTACTAAGTAGTAGGTGTGAGTAAGTTACTGCTTATTAAACTTCAAGTCCCTCCAAACCTGGATGACACTGAGGCCTACTCTGAGCTGTATACAAAAGCACTGTACAACCACATTCATAGCTGCATAGAGGAGGTGGTACCTGACTGAGTCAAACCTATGATTACTCACAAAAATAAACCACCCTGGTGGACCCCTAGCATAAATAGGCTATTCAACAAAAGGAAAAAAAAATCCTCTCCAAAACTAAGAAGGTACAGACAAAACAGTGCAAAAAGACACTCACCTGTCTAAACAAGTAAATCATTGAGATGGTCAAATCTGCAAAAGCAAACTATGAGGCAAAGATAAGCAATACCACCAAAAGCAAGTACCAAAATAAACCAATGAAAAAAGGCTACTGGACCAAGGGAGAACAAAGTTACAATTTTATTAAAAGACTTAGCGCCTCAGTTTACACAGCCTTCCATTGGTTTCTATGAGGCAAAGATAGCCTCCTAGGTGAAAGATAACCATAAGGCTTTTTTTAATTATGTTTGCAACCTCAGAGAAAATGTTCAGCGATGTACCAAGTTAATCTTGAATGGCAACACTTACACCCAGCCTGAACCTGCTGGCTGACAAGTTCAGTTCAAACTTCTCCCTACTCCCATCATCTCCTACCACACCTAAAGAAATACCCACAACCATCCCCTACCATTCATTACGAGGGAACAGGTCCTTACTGTGCTCACTAAAGCCAAAACACAGCCTTCATGGGTCCTGAAAACATTCCAGGGTACTTCTTAAATAGTTTAAAACAGAATTTATCAGGGCCACTAGAAACCCTGTTTAACCACAGCCTCTGGACGGCCTTTGTCCCAGAGGAATGGAGGACTGCAACAGTCATCCCTCTATGAAAGGTGGGGAGCAATCAATTGACCTAGGGAACTACAGACCCATAAGTTTAACTAGTCTTATCTGTAAGGCCATGGAGAGATAGACCTGACTAATAATAACACAGGAAATCTCCAAACACTGGAACAGACCCAGTTTGACTTTGTCAAGGGATGTCTTGCTTGCTCAATCTGGTGAATTTCTTCAAGAAAGTCGCAAGGGCCATTGATGAGGGTAAAATGGTACACACCACTTATCTAGACCTAGCCAAAGCTTTCACCACAATTCCCCGCTCTGGGATCATAGATAAACTTACCAAGTCATAAACCCCTACATCATCAAATGGATAGCAAACTGACTCGCTGGCAGGACACATGTTGTTTGGATAGGTGAATCCACCTCTGATAAGAAACCTGTTACTAGCGGTATCCCACAGGACTCAGTGTTGGCATCCCTCCTGTTTGGTATATACTTCTCTGAAGTGAAGGCCAATGTTGGGGGCCTCTAGCTCACCAAGTTCTCTGAAGACTGTAAGCTGGGAGCAATCACTGAGTTCCCCAAATGATGTTGACATCCTACAAACAGACTTAAAAATGACAAATGACTGGGGCCAAAACCATGGTCTGAGACTGAATGCTAAGAAATGCTTAATCATACCCTTTGGTAAATCAGATATCCTTGCAGATTATATTGATAGCACTCCCCTGAAAGTAGATCCATTGGTGAGGGACCTAGGAAAACAGATAGTAACCTAAACTTTGAATACTAGATAGCTATAGTAGTGAGAAAATCCTTTTGTGCTGCTCAACTTATAAGTAAAGGCATGGCATCAATGCTCCCTTCTGCATGTACCTAACTAGGCACTTACACAAGTTGGAGCAGCCTCAGAGTTTTCTCAGTAAAAAAATATAAAGTGTAAAACACGTCTTATGCAGACCAACTAAAGGCCCTATTCCTTTACTCTGTCTGATATTGTTTATTGAGAGTTGACTTTATGCCTGACCTCCAAGGTGTTTTCTGATCTAGCCCTGATAAAAATGTTACATATCTGCAAGAAAAATTATATGAGGGTTATGCATTCCATGGACTTGAACCTTATTTATGACTGTAACAGAACTTGCTGGAGAGACAGATTCGTATCCTAAAGGCTACCTCTTCTATGGAATACACTTCCCATCTTTGTAAAACAAAGTATGTCCCTCACTCTCCTCAAAAAGACTTTGGATAAATGTATGGGGAACTGTAAATTCACTCCCAGAGTACTATCCATGTCCCTTATGGACAGAGGCAGTGTATAAATTGACTCAGGACTACAAAACTCTAAGACCCAATACCCTAATACTACCACATTCCATATCTGGGGCATTAATATATAATACTGTCATATCTTGAGTATTATTGGCTAGGCTTGTAAAGACTCTTGTGCCATTAGCCTAGTAATCACCTAGAAACCTGTAATATATGTTTGGGTATATCTGTTTATCTATCTGTATATATATATATATATATATATATATATATATATATATATATATACATATATATATATATATATATATGTATAGTTACATTTCAAAACATCTAAAATTCATAACATCAAAATTCAAAACATTGAGACCACACCATCTAAAACCCAGACCATCTAAAACCCATAACATTGAATTTCATAACACTGAAACTTTGCATCACAGCATCGAACACTACAAATCACATGAAAATAACATCCCTCCACCTATAATAACACCAAACTAACAAACACACTTTTTGCTATGTTTCTGCAGGTGGGGCAAGCTCCCCTGAACTCCCCATGTGGGGGCTCCACCACCCACACCACCTGTAAATTAAATATACCAACTCTGAGATCGCACTACAGTGGGAAAAAATTTCCTAACCCCACTGTATCATAATCAGCATAAAGAATGTACACATAATGTCTATATCACTTACCTGTATGACCTAATAAACACATACAGAGTGGCAAAATAAACACTATATCAATAGTATAAATTCCTACACTATATAAATAAAAACTACAACATCTCATACTGATACCACAAGAATAACAGATTAAACTATGATACTTACACGTTTCATGATACACTTTCAATATTGTACATTTTCGATGTTATGAAATTTGATGTTATGAGTTTTAGATGTTTTGGGTTTTAGATATTGTGGTCTTCATGTTTTGAATTTAGATGTTATGAGTATAAAATGTTTTGAAGTGTAACTATATCTATCTATATATATATATATATATATATATATATATATATATATATATATATGTGTGTGTGTCTCTGTGTGTGTGTGTGTGTGTGTGTGTGTGTGTGTGTGTGTGTGTGTGTGTGTATGGGATCCATTCAAACATTAAAACTCAAGAGTTCAATTGTTTGAGTTGTCAGTTGCGGAGTTTGAAAATGAACTTTTTGAACACTGCCGCTGTTTACATGTATGAGATCATGGTACAGTAGGGATCTGGGGGCTTGACCTTTTTCAGCTGTAGTGCAATCGTAGTGGTGGTATATATAATTAGCAGGGGGACTTGACTCACTGCAAAAATGTAGTTTTTGTTTTGCTTTGAATCTTTGTGATTTGAAGTATTCTATATTCTAATCTTTGTGATTTGAACTGTTGTGGTGTGTGTTATAGTGTTCAAACTTATATAGGGGAGACCCACTGTGGTATTTACACTTCTAGGACAAATTTGGCCAGGGCATCAGGTAACTTTCCCTACCACTCTGGATCTTGTGGTTCATACAGCCAACAAGCTTTTACATACATTCACTCCATTCCTAGCTCAGTGGTGGCTGAGACAGCATCACAAAGCATGGAGGAGAATGTCGCAGAAGTGGAGGCAAATTCTGGAGGAGAAGGAAGCCATTTGGTGGGATTGTATGCCTATTCAGAGGACCTGTTGTAAGCAAAACTATTTGAGGATTCAGAGCTAAAGGTACAGCAATCGGAAGGGATTGCAGTTACAGCCCTCCAGTCGGGAGGGTTGTGAGATGATTTATTACAGCAGTTATTCAATGAAAAGGAACTGGAGAGTGGAAATGAACTATCATTGGGAGAGGCAATGGATCGGATCAGGGAAGAAGAAGAAAGCAGTTTAGAGAAGATATATTTTGCAGACACTATAAGGAAGAGTGTGAAGGAGAAAAAAAAGAACAAAAAGAATATAGAAAGTGTGGAGAAGCAGACGTTCATAGTACAGATACAGGGTAAAGCAGAAAAGCCATTGGACAAGTATGAGAACTGGGACACAGTTGTTGCATTTTTAGGTACAAAAGCTCAAGTAGTAACAGCTTTTATTTTGATTAAAAATTTGACATATTGTGACTTATTTTTTGAGAATGTTATGAGTTTAGAGACTTTTTTTGGGAAGATTTGAAAGAAGAAAAAATCTGTATCCATGGAATAAATATGGGGTTCAAGAATTTTTTGAGACACTTAAAAGAAAGTAAATATACAGTTTCGTACAGAGACTGATAAAGAGATTGTAAAGACTATTTGTTAAAAAAAAATTGTTCTGAGGTGAAAAGCATTGTAAAAAAAATTGATAATAGAGGTTTATGGATCGGGGCTTAGGGATGCAATATTATTTTAAAAATAGAAAACGATAAGGTTCTGCATATTCCAGGTATGATAAATGTCCATGAAAATAGAGCAGTAGTTTGATATTTGGACCAACCATAAACATCCTTTTTTGGGAAGGAGGGTCATTTTGTGGGTAATTGTGATAAGAAAAAGTGTTATGTGTGTGTGGGGCTTTTGGTCAAGATGCTAAAAGATGTAATGTTAATAAAGATGAAAAGGTAGAAAATTTAATGGAAGAGGGTGACAAGGAACTTAATTTACAAAAAGAGAAGGACGATGAAAATAAGAAATTGAACTCACATTATAGAAATCAAAAAGAAGATATTGTGAGCATATCTGAAAAATACAAAATGTAGAAGCAAATGAATTAAAAGAGGGAGAGTCTGAATTAGAATCTGATGTAAGTGATAAGAAAGAAATTGCTTGGAAAATTATAAAAAAGAATACTATAGGTAAGAGGGTAAAAGAAAAAGGAAGATACAGGACTCGAGTATGAAAGTAAAAAGGGAAATGGGTAGAGCAATAAAGCAATTTCATTTAAATTAAGAAGAAGAGAGGCAAATAATCTTAGAATATTACTAGTTAATGTTAATAGTATTAAAACATTGGTTGAAGAATTGGTATTTTGGAATGGTGTAACAACTGTGAGGTGGATATAATAATATTAGAAGATGTAAGGAGGTCGAAAAAGGATGAGAGAGTACTAAAAGAGAACTTGTGGAAAGGAGGTATAGTTTGGAATATAGGAAATGAAACATTTTTCAGTTGTTGTGAAATTATATAATACAGGTATTTCAATATTCGATGTCACATTAGTTAGAGTGCGAAGGTTAACAGTAATAGATTTTAGATGGGAAAGGAAAGTTTATAGAATTATTGCAATTTATGCATGTGTAACATATAAGGACAGGGAAAATTATTTAGAGAAATATGTAATTATGTAATAGTCAATATGGATATTATAATAGTTGTAGATTTTATTTGTGATTTAAGGAAAATAAAGAGGAATGATAAAATGGATAAAAAGCTATGGAATATATTATGAGGTGTGGAGGTTTAAACCTGTGGAATTCAAGCACATATACATATAGAAAGGGTAATAACATATCTGGGATTATTTTGTAGTATCTGATAATATAAAGTTTAAGATAGAATAGAACGTTCAGACAGGATTTTCAGATCATATGGCAATATGGATTGAAATTGATAAGAAAAATGAGTACATAAAATATGGAAAGGGATTAAAAGGACTAATGAGATTATTTGGTTTGAAAAAAGAAAGGATAACAAAATGCAATTGTGGAAGGAACACGTAATTATTAGAGATTGTTATTCAAGCTGGACAGAACGGTGGTTAATATTTAAAGAAAAATATAAATCAGATTATTTAAAATGGGAGAAAGCATCAAGACAAAAAGAAAGACAGGAATATTTGGATCTACAGAATAAGAAATTAGAGTTTTTGGATAAAAACGAAAATGCTTATTATATGAAAGAAACAGATATATATATATAAAGAATAAAGGAAAAAATAAAAGTGTTACTGTATAAACAAAGGTATTTTGTTCAAGTTGAAAAAGAAGAAGTTTCACAATGTTTGGTGAAGAAAGTTAAAAAAGACAGTGGAATAATCAGAGAACTGACAGATGAAAAGGGTTTGGTAGCAAAGAAACTGTACGAAATTATGAATATTATACTGTAATTTGTTAAAAAGTCAGTAAAAAATCAGGAATTAAAGAAAAATGATGAATGGAAAGTAAAGAAGTGTATTGAAAGTATAAATAAAGGGATAGATAAACAGATTGCTTTGGAAGAATTGCATTTAATATTGAAGAAAGTTAATATTGATTCAGCTGCTGCTCCAGATGGGAGAGGATATTTAATGTATAAGAATATGGAACTTTGGCAAAAAAGAAAGATTTATATATGTATTAAATGAATGGTTACAGGGTGGTATTCAATACACATGAATTTGTGAAAGAGTAATGGAATTTATTTGGAAGAAAGGAGAAAAAAAGGGAGATAATAAATGAGAGACCCATGCTTTTAAATAATACAGATTAAAAGATATTTAGGAAAATATTTCAAATACAGATAGAAAACAAGATAAATAAGGTATTAGAGGTTGGTGTATATGGAATTAAAGGAAGAGGGTGCCATCAGATATTAATGATAGTCAGGGAGATAATGGATGCTATAAATTCAAGGAAATAAAGGGAAAATGATGATAGGAGACCTAAATAAGGCTTTTGATACAATAAATCATGAAATATTATGGGGGATTTTGAAAAATGATAGTATGAGTATAAAAAAACAGAAAGCCATTCAGTTAGTATATCTTCTTCTTTTTCTTTTGACTGCTCCCATTAGGGGTCACCACAACAGATCATCTGTTTCCATTTCTTCCTGTCCTCTGCATCTTTCTCTGTTACACCAACCACCTGCATGTCCTCTCTCACCACATCCATAAACCTTATCTTAGGCCTTCCTCTTTTCCTCTTACCTGGCAGCTCCATCCTTATCATCCTTTTCCTAATATACCCAGTATCCCTCCTCAGCACATGTCCAAACCAATGCAATCTCGCCTCTCTGGCTTTGTCTCCAAGACATCCAACCTGAGCTGACCCTCTAATATACTCATATCTAATCCTGTACATTCAGGTCACACTCAATGCAAATCTCTAATTCTGCAACCTCCAGCTCTGACTCCTGTTTTTTCATTAGTGCCACTGTCTCCAACCCATACAACATAACTGATCTCACTACTATCTTGTAGACCTTCCCTTTCACTCTTACTGGTGCCCATCTGTCACAAATCACTCCTGACACTCTTCTCTGTCTACTACCCCCCTGCCTGCACTCTCTTCTTCACCTCTCTTACACACTCACCATTGCTATGAACTGTTGAAATCCAAGTATTTAAACTCATCCACCTTTGCCAACTTTACTCCCTGCATCCTCACCATTCCTCTGTCCTCCCTTTCATTCACACACATATATTCTGTCTTAATCTAACTGACCTTCATTCCTCTCCTCTCTAGAGTATATCTCCTCCTCTTCAGAGTCTCCTCTACTTGCTCCTCATTCTCACTGCAAATCACAATGCCATCCACAAACATCATAATCCAAGGGGACTCCTGTCTGATCTCATCTGTCAACCTGTCCATCATCATTGCAAATAAGAAAAGGCTCAGAGCTGATCCTTGATGTAATCCCACCTCCATCTTGAACACATCTTCCACTTCTACTGCAGACCTCACCACTGTCACGCTGCCCTCATACATATCCTGCACCACTCTTACATACTTCTCTGCCACTCCTAACTTCCTCATACAATATCACAATTCCTATCTAGGCACCTTGTCATATGTTTTCTTTGAGTCCACAAAGACACAATGCAACTCCTTCTGACCTGCTCTGTACTTCTCCATCAATACTAATTTGGTCAGAATATAAGAAGAGTAATATTAAAGTATTCGGTAAATGGATTGTTAAGTGAGGAACTAAAGATAAGGAGAGGACTGAAACAAGGGTGCTCTATGAGTAGTGCATTATTTACTATGGTTATGAACTGTATAGTGACAAAAATAAATGAAGATAAGTTAGAAGCAAGCTTTATACAAAATGAGGGTTTTGAGTATCCAAGTATTATGTCTTGAGCAGATTATAGGATTTTAGTAATTAAAAATATTAAAATGATGGAACAAATTATTGTTAGAACAAATGACTCTTTAAAAGCTTAGGAATGGGTCTAAATAGTAATAAATGTAAAGGAATTAGGCCTGAAGAAGTAATAAAGGACATTAATTTTGGGACTGATAGAATTTCAGTATTAGGAATTACTTTTGGACCTAATGAAGCCGTTAAGGAACAATGGATAAAAACTGTACAGGATTTAAGAGAGTTGAATATTATATAGAATAAATATAGATTATCTTATATTAAAACAGTTCACTTGATTAATTCACTATGGATGGGGAAGATTGCATATATAGCAATTATATATACGATAGCTAGAGATATAGAAAAACAAATAATTGAATTAATATTTAGATTTATTTGGTGTTCTAAACTGAATCAAGTCAAGAGGGGAATATTATACATAGATAAGGATGCAGGAGGTTTGGGATTATTAAATCCAATTGCATACGGTACATCCTTGTATTTATTTAGAGTGTTAGAATGGATAAATGGAGACAAAAATATTTATATAAGAAAAGTGTTTAAGGGAAAAAATATAAAAAGGAATGGGACTTAATAAGTTTAAATAAAAGAGGAAGATAGTGGAAGAATGAAGAAGTAAAAAGATACAAATAAAAATAAGGATGTGGGAATTAAATATGGACAAAGTTGGAAACAACAGAATAATATGGTATAAAATATTTTAATAGAATATTTATTTATTTATTTATTTTACATTTGTTAACCGGGTTAGTCCAAATGGATACATGTCCATTTTCAGTAGAGGCCCGAGGAGAAAAGCTCCACTAACTACTACTTAACAAGTTAAAAATATACAAAGTTATACCATTAAAAAAAAACAATTATCTTAGGCTTCTTTCAGGCTAACTAAGAAATTGAGTACAATGTGAGGCTTAGCAGGAATCTAGGTTAGATAATTTGCTAGGTTAAGATATGTTTTACCAAAGACATAAGTATCTAAATCTAGAACTATGAATAAAATAAAGAGGGATAGACGTAAGCATTATTATGAGGGGAAAGTGAAGTAAGCTAGAGAAATGAGGATGATGAGAGTTAGGCCAGGTGAGAGTAAAGGAGGGAAGCAAAGTGAGAGAGAAAGGTTACCCAGGGTTATTGCAAGAACATAGCCAGTGGTTGTTTAGGTAGAGTTTTAGACTGGTTTTAAATAGTGGAATAGAAGTCAGTGATGTGAGGTCTGGTGGGAGTTGATTCCATATTTTGCCAATTGAGTTGGAAAATATAGAGTCACCTGCTACATTGTTTGATCTAGAAGTTTTTATCAGTGTTTTGTTAAAGGAACGAAGATGCCTCATATTGTGATAGGGCGTTATGAGGGTGGAGAGCATTGGTATGTTTTCAGGGTGATAAAGGACTTTATGTGCAATAGTGAGTTGATAGTATTGTATGAGGTAGGGTTCCAGCCACCCTAGTTTTGTAAGATTCAAACAGTGGTGAGTTCTGTATGGAGAGGCAGTGGCAAATCTGGCGATGTTGTTGTATGATGTGGCTAGTTTATTGAGGTTGTACTTAGAAAGATTAATGTATATAGAGGAAACATATAGTAGGGTAGAGATTAAGTGGGTTCTAGCTATTATAGTTCTAGCTTCAGGTGTTAAGAAAGATTTGATTCTATAGAGAGAACCAAGTTTCCTATTAGTTGTCTTTATAGTGGAGTTGATATGAAAGTCAAATTTTAGTTGGTTGTCAATAGTAATACCCAGTAGTTTAGTCATTTGGTCTGGAGCGATAAGTGTGCCATTGTTAGATGTAAGAGTGAAATCAATAGAGGGAGATAGGTGAGTAGGTGGGAAGAGCAGAAGTTTGGTTTTCTTGGGGTTCAGGAGGAGACAGTGGTTGGAGAACCATTGCTCGATGGTGGTGAAGGTGTTTTGTGTTAGCGAGTGAAGTTCAGTCTGGGTTGTGGCAGAGCAAATGATGGTTGTGTCATCAGCATATTGAATACAAGTAGATAGAGGAGTGGCTAGATGCAGATCATTTATAAAAATGGAAACTAGAAGAGGACCTAAGATGGACCCTTGAGGGACACCTATGGAGGTGGGGAGAAGGTCAGAGAGATGGTTATCCCAGAGAACTGCCTGTTTGCGATTTTCAAGATAGGATGAGAACCAGCATAAGGCTTGGTTATCGAGAGAGAGGGACTTTAAGCGGTGTAAGAGAAGTTGATGATTAACCATATCAAAGTCTTTTGACAGGTCTACAAAGAATGCAGAGGAAGGAGTGTTCTTGTTGCGATTTATGTTGATAGAGTTGATGAAGGATAGTAGGGCGGTGGTAGTACTATGGAATGGGCGAAACCCATGTTGGCAGCTAGCTAGGAGATTGTTGCTTAACAAGTGATTAAGTAACTGTTTGTGTATACATTTCTCCATTATTTTTGCAAGAGGAGATAGTAACGCTATAGGGCGGAAGTTAGAATGCTCCAAAGAGTCACCTCCTTTGAAGAGAGGGATAATGTGTGAGATTTTCCAGACTGTAGGGATAGTGTGTTCTTTTATAGTCCTATTAATTAATAGAGAGATGGGGTAAGCTATTGCTTTGGCACCTAGTTGGAGATACTCTGCAGGTAATTTGTCAGCTGAAGGGGTTGTCAGCTTAAGTTTTTGAAGTAAGGACAAAATGTAGGAGGTAGGTATGGGTTGGAGGTGAAATGGGGGGGTAGAGCTAGGGATAGATAGTTTAGAGGTATCAGTGCTTTGTTGGTCTGCTAGCTTTAGAATGGCTGAAGTAAAGAAGGTGTTAAAGGCATTAGCTATTTCTGTAGGGGAGTTGGTGTTGGAGCCTAATGGCTTTGGTGTGGCAGCTTTGCCAGGGGATAGCAGAGTATTAATAGCAGTCCAAAATTTATGTGGTTGGTGGAGGGAAGATTGTTGTAATTGAGTGTAAAAGTTTTTTTTATCATGAAGTATGGCTTGTTTTGTCATATTTCTTTTTTGTTTAAAAGAGAGATGATCAGTTATATTTTTAGTGGTTCGCCATTTTTTCCAAGCTTTATTTCTATTAAGAATTAGATGCCTAGTTTTGTTAGAGAGCCATTGTGCTGTTTTAGCTTTCATATGAATGGAACGCAAGGGAGCATGGTGTTCGAGGATGGTGAGAAAGGTGTTGTTGAAGTGGTTAACAGCTTCATCTATTGGGAGGGATTTGAGAGGTGACCAGTTAACTTGCATGAGTTCATTGTGAAACAGGTTGGGGTCAAAATGCTTTTTGCAACGGGTTATTCAAACTTGAGTTGGGATAGATAAATCAGTTTTATGCCTGATGATATAGGTTAGGGAGTGATCACTGAGGTCATCTGGGAGAGTTCCTGTTGTATATTTTTGTTGTGGACTATTTGTTAAGATCCAATCAAGTACAGCTTCTTTGTTACTATGTTTGTTTGTTCTTGTAGGGATGTTTATGTGTTGAGTGAAGCCATGCAGGTTAATAAAAGTAGATGGATTAGTATGTTCACATAAATTCCAGTCAATATTGAAGTATCCTAAGAGTATTGTTTCTTGGTGGAGATTTAGAGAAAGCCAGTTTAGTAGGTCTTCTAATATTATAGGATTATTGCCTGGGGGAATATAGGTACAGATAATATTTATAGTTTTGTGAGGATTGATTTGAAGTTTTGAGATAATTAATTCCGCATGTGTTTCGGTTAAAAAGGTATGATTTGTTATGCTTAATTGCAGGCCTGTTTTATAGAGTATAGCTACTCCGACACCTTTTTTGTTTAAGCGGTCTTGTCTCAGGATGTTGTAGCCAGGGGGATAATTTCGTTGTCTTTTATTGTAGGTTTGAGCCATGTTTCAGTTAGACAGAGAATGTCGAACTGTTGGACTTCAAGTAGAGCATGAATTTGTGGTATTTTATTGCAGATGCTACGTATATTAAGTTGGGCGATAGAGAGTGATTTGGGAGGTTTGGTAGGTGGTGTTAGCTTAGGATTAACTAGTTGGCAGTTGGTTGATAATGGAGATAGGTCAGGGCCTGGGTTGGGGTGTATGTCTCCATGTATTAGTGAGCTAATTAATAAAAGGTTATAGAATTGTGATGGTTTGAACTGGTAAATATCACGTTTTGTGGGGTTATGAATGCAGTATTTGTTGTGAGAAAGACGGTGGTATTTAGGTAGTAGATAAGAGGTTTTATAGATGACATTATGATTGTAAGTGAAAGTAGGTGGGGGAGTAGTTTGGGTATATTTTCATGGGATAGAGAGAGTTGTGGCTAAGCTGTGTTCATAGGAGGTTGAGAGATAGGTATTTGTAAGGGTAGTTATGAGAATAAGTAGTAGGGTGGGGTGGTATTGGATAGGCATGTTAAGTTGGTTCTAAGTGAGTGCCTTAACAGGATGTGGTCAGAAGAGTAGTTAGGAAGAGAAGGGAGGGGACTAATCTTGGAGGGGGTGGGGACAAGAAGTTGTTGTGAGTGGTTGTGAGAGAGGGGGGAGTGTCTAAGTAGAGATAAATGTAGAGGTCCTAGGGGCGGGTGAGATTTGGGGGCAGGGAGGGGAGCGGAGTGAGCCTGAAGGGCGAACGTAGCGGGAAGACACAAAAGAGTTGTAGTGCTCAGGAAAAACAATCAGAAAGGGTGGAGAACCAGTAGGTAAGTTTGTACAGGTATGAAAGAAGCTATACAGTGGAAATATATCGAGAGGTGAGTACACAGATGTTTCTTAGCAAAGAAAAGTAAGAAGAGAGATTTGTCAGGGGCCAGGGAGAGAAAGAAGAGCGGTTGTGGGCTAGGAGTTCCAGGTACAAGAAGAGAGGTACTGGCGAGTTACAGAGCAAGTGAAAAGGGAGCCAACCGAAAGGTGGAAGATGCCACCTAGTGGTAACTAGATAATTCACAGTTGTGCAGTTAAGGAAGGGGTGAATGGAGGAAAATAGTAGGAAACAGAAACAGTGTTAAGGATAAAGGATTTAGAACTAACAATGGTGGCTTTGGGAGCTTAGTAAGTAAGGGTTTGGAAAGGCCTTCAGATAGGAAATTTGGTATTGGCTGCTGGTAGTCCTAGGCAGGTAGCTAGACCAGAATTCTAGGGTTCGAAGGTTTAAGTTAAACATATACAGGTAACATACTTTTATAGTCATAATATTATTATGTTAATCCATGGAGCAGTTTAACAACAAAAAAAGATTAGAGCTATAAAATCAAGAAATGAAGAATGAGGAGCGCCATGATTTTCTGTAGAGATTACAAATTAATAAGCTATCAGTGATTAATTAATAAGCTATTAATTAATAAGCTATTAATAAGCTATCAGCTAGGCTTCCGGATATTGGCAAAGGCTCTTGCCACCCCCATAGTGCCTTTTTTAGGCAAGGCTCAAATTCTAAACCTACCACCCTAGAACACAAAAAAGGAAAAAAACTAAGGGTAATGCTACTCAATGCCAGAAGTCTCAATCTCAAGATGCACGCACTCGAGGCCCTTCTCAGTATGGAGAACATCGATGTCTGTGCTGTGACAGAAACCTGGTTCAAGGCTCCTGAGAGCACCCCAGCACTATCAGGTTTCACCTCATATCATGCATTCCGGCCCCAAAATCCGGACAACACCAAGAAAGGAGGGGTGTCCATATTCATAAAGGACACCCACACCTCAAGGTTGGTGGCAACGCACGATGCATCGGAGACCATCCAGGTGCAATTAACCATAGGCAAGACTGCTCTGCAATTTGTAGCATGTTACAGGCCACCCTCTCAAACTCAGGAACCTCACATGGCCTTCCTGAAAACATTGGAGGATAAATGTATCTCCAAACACCATCATACTAGGTGACTTCAACTACCCTAATATAGACTGGGAACACTACTCAAGCCCAAACACTCTAGCCCAAAGGTTCCTGGAGTTCATAAACTCAAATGCCATGGAACAACTAGTCACCATCCCCACAAGAGGAGAAAACATGCTTGATCTCATCATCACGAACATGGGATCACAATGTTCAACACCGGAAGTATACCCTCACTGGTGAGATCAGATCATAAACTAATCTCGCTGGAGGTCCTCATCCCGCCCCACCTGAAATAAAAAAGACCACAGTGAAAAACTTCTCAAAAGCCGACTTCACACTTCTAAAAACTAGTGTGGTCTCCTTTAAGGCCCCTGAGCCAGTGGTAAACATTACTCAAACCGCTGAATCACTTACAAATGCCTTCTACCAGCACCTACAGGACTGCATGGATCAGGCAATCCCAAACAAAACTAAGACTCTTTGTACCAAAGGCAAGCGTCCAATCTGGTGGACCCCAGCCATAAACAAGCTCTACAACAAAAGGAGGAAGCTACTACAAGATAGAGCAAAATCCTTGAAAGGTAAGACACCTTTGATCATTATAAGTAAAAAACTAAGAGCTCTCATAAAATCATCCAAGGCAAATTTTGAGAGAAAAATCGCCAAGGACTCAAAAGACAATCATAAGGCCTTCTTTAGCTATGTTAGAAACCTAGGAGGAAACTCCCAGATATGCTCAGAATTAGTTCAAAATGATGCGAAGATTACTGAACCTACACACATTGCCAACATACTGGCTGACAGGTTCAGTGCAAACTCCCCCCCCCTCCCCCCAAAAGGAGAGATATCTATACCAGAGGATTGTAGCCCCCCAAACATCTCCAACGCCCAGGTGAGAACTGCTCTCTCCAAAGCAAAAAACACAGCATCCATGGGACCGGATGGTGTCCCCGGCTGTGTGCTCCACGAACTCAATGAGGAATTAAACCCGCAGTTAGGACAGCTGTTTAATCTTAGTCTCACCTCAGGATACGTACCCAAGGAGTGGCGCACGGCGACTGTGGTCCCACTTCACAAGGGCGGTGCCTCCACCGACTCTGGAAATAACCGTCCCATTAGCTTGACAAGCCTTATCTGCAAAGCCATGGAGAGGATCATAATGGAACTCATAAATAAAGACATAGGGAACTTGCAGACTTTGGATCCAACCTAGTTTGGCTTTGTCAAAGGCAGATCATGCCTTTTAAACTTGGTTGACTTTTTCGAGACAGTCACCAAGTCCATTGATGAGGGAAAGGCAGTCCATACAGCCTACCTTGACCTAGCAAAGGCCTTCGACACAATACCCCACTCAGGTATCATCGAAAAACTCATCAGCTTGAATGTAAACCCATACATCACAAGATGGGTTGCAAACTGGCTAGGTGACAGAACCCACAGGGTCAGAGTTGCTGGAGCCATGTCAGACTCAAAGCCTGTCACAAGTGGTGTCCCACAGGGCTCAGTCCTGGGTCCACTCTTGTTCGGCATCTACTTTTCTGAAGTACAAGCAAACGCAGGAGGGTTATGGCTGACAAAGTTTGCAGATGACTGCAAACTGGGCGCCATAGTCGAAAACACATCTGACACAGATACCCTTCAGAAGGGCCTCACAGAAACAGATAACTGGTGCCAGAGCCATGGCCTAAAGTTAAATGCCAAGAAATGCATAGTCATACCCTTCGGGAAAAACAAGGTTACCCCTAGCTACCATATAGGTGGCAATCCACTGAGCACAGAAGAAGTCATCAGGGATCTGGGGACCCAGGTTGACAGTAGCCTTTCGTTTGACACTCATGTTGCTAAAGTAGTTAGGAAAACCTTCTACATTGCCCACCTGATCATGAAGGGATTCACATCTAGATCAAGGGAGGTCATCGTCCCCTGTACTCATCACTCATTAGACCTATGATTGAGTACAATGCCCCATTTGGAATGTATCTGACCCGACACCTGCAGCAGCTGGAAAGGCCCCAAAAGTTCCTCACCAAAAGGATAAAGGGTCTCAAAAATATGTCTTATGCTGCCCGACTGAAAGAACTCCAGCTCTATTCAGTCTCATACCGCTTGCTCAGAGGTGACCTGTGCCTGACATATAAGGCCATGTCAAACCCAGATTTGATGAATATGCTTCACCTCAAAAAATCTAGATCCCTCAGAACCACAAGGGCGGGAGACTTAAACCTTGACACGGTTATTAATAGAACGTGCTGGAGGGACAGATTCATCACCCACAGACTCCCTATGCTGTGGAACAAAATCCCGGTACATGTGAGGCAGAGCACCTCGCTGGCCTTGTTCAAGAGGAATCTTGACCAATGGATGGGAGATCGCAGATATAACCCAGGGATTACTTCAGTGTCACTGCTTGACAGAGGCACAGCAAAATAATAGGCATAGTTTCATTCAAACTAAAGGGGTGGCGAAAGCCAAATAACTATGGGCTAGGCTTATAAATGCCCTTGGGCAGATAGCCTAGTATGAACCTATGAACCTATGAACCTATGAAAGCAAATATGTCTTATAAAAAAGAGAGGACATGTTTTTATTGTGGGGGAATTAAAAACCTCAGATCATGTGTTTCTGAACTGTAAGAGAGTTTAAAGTTATGGGAAGTATTAATAGAAAATATTTTTTTGACTGAATTTAAAGGATATGAGCAACTGAATATTTATAAGATTAACTCTAGATTTTATGACGGTTTGGATAAAAAGTCACTGATCTTTTTAATTATGATTCTCTAGGGTCTGCCAAAATTTAGTGATAAAAAAGGTGCATTATATTAAATAATGGGTATGATTAGATATGAGTAAAGGGGAATTAAGACTTCTTTGGAAATAGTGAAGATATCTTTGGAAATAGATGAGACAGATTGAAGGCCTTCTGAACTCCTACAGAGGCATGATGGTTAAAGAATAAGGAATTATCCACAAGAGTGCACAGATCCTTATGAAATGGTGATCATAGTCTATGGCAGTCATTAAACATGATGGAGATATACAAGACTCAGCATGTGGTACAACTGATATCAGACATGATTGTTAGATAACTGCCATAACCTTTTATTAAAGCTTTTTGACAGTTTGCCAGTAGAGTCTGCAAGGGAATGGATAAAGAATGTGGAGGCAAAAAAGGGGGCTAACAGATGATGCTTTTGGAAATAATGTTTTTTCTGTCTCATGGATTTCTCTTCATAGAGTGCTTCACTGTGGTTTCTTCATGGAAAGTGAGCATACACATTCCATGAAGAAACTAGCATGTTCTAGCATTGCTCAAATATATGATTGCATTCCCTGAATAAATCTCATCAATTTTATTGCTATATCTGAATGAGAGATCCAGATGGAGAAAAAAAAAGCTTCTCTTCTCCCCAAAACCAGCCATAGCATACAGCAATCCAAGAGGTATGACAATAGATATTAACAGTAGTACCGTACAGCATGATTTGTAGCTGCCTTTAGGTGCTCTTTGAGCCTCAGGATGCTGTTACCTGTGTAATGTTTTTTGTTATTAGTTACCCTTAGCTGCACTATGAGCACTGTTATCTGCCTGTTGTTGTAGCTTCTAGATTCTTTAAATTTCTTGTAGGCTTTATTTACTGCTTCTATCGCTACTACTTTGGTTATTACAACCCCTTTCATATATTATATATCCCAACATCTTGCACTTAAGGTCCCTTGTACCTGTCAACTAAACTACTAACTGCATACCTGGTGACAGTTACAACTCTAGAAGACAGACTCATTTGGCTGACATGAAAGACCAGTCAGCTTGTTTCTCTCATCTGGCTGACATGGAAGACCAATCAGCTTGTTTCTTTTTTGTTCCCAGCCTTATAGCACTTGGTATTCTTATCAAAAAAGATGTTAGGTAAGCACCACATTATGTCACCTACACCTCTCATAAACATACCAAGCTAGTATGTATTGAGGCTGTCAAAAGTTCCTTCCCCTGGCACTCTGAAGGACCTGAGTTTGACTGGCAACTCATGTGCTGGGTAGGGGGATGGGAAGGAGCAGCTTTGCCAGCTCCCCTCTCCAGGAAGGAAGTTTGGGGTTTACTTGCAATTTGAAATGTCCCTGGTGATGAGGACAGAACTAGGGGTGATTGCTATTATTATGTTGCATTGAAGGTGAAATGGAGTAATTTGACAATACATGCAGTGACGCTTATGATTACAGTACACTGACACAGTTAGGGCATACAAAATATCCCATAATGTACAGGACAAGATATGTGATGCTGCATGTTGTTTTACTCCACTTTCCCTTTGCAGCCCACCACTGGTGTGGTAACTGACCAGGAGGATGCTACTAGAGACCTTAAGACAAAATGGTTCAACCAAGCACTGATGGTTAGCTAGAGACACAAAAACGTGGAAGAAATGTCACTTCCTAAGCCTCCTAGCACCAGGAAGACAAAGTCTCAGCAAAAATCCACTAATGCAACTTCACCATAATAAGGGTGACTTGTCAAAAGAAAGTAAATTGTCCACTGGCACTAAGTCTATGAGTACAAGTAGGAATGTTCTAGTAATTTGTAACTCCATTGTCAGGCACACTGACTCCATGATTATGAGGCTGGACAAGGACAGGGTAACAGCTATCCCCTCAGCTGTCATGACACTGCATCACACAGATGCAGAGAAAAGAGGAAACTCCTTTCACAGTGAATCACTGCAGATGCACAAACACAAACTTCTGGAGATGGAGATGCAACAGATCAGCTGGTATTAACAAGGCACAGATACTGATCAACACTAGTTTGCATTGTAATTTCTATTACCAAAAAAACACACCAGCAGTCATTTTCTATAGCCTTACTCACTTTTCTAGCAAATGCGATTCAGTCATTTGTGATTTAGATGAACAAATGTTCTAGATCAACTGTGACACTTTTTGTAGATAAAATATTTCATAGATAAAGCATACTACACATATGTGAGTGTATATGTATATATGTATGTGTATAGTGACACAAGAGAATGGGGAGTTCACACAATGTTAGTCAGAAACTCATATGTATTAGTCAGTAGCGATTCACAAATTGTCAGTTACTGTGATATAAAAAGAATTAGTGTGGATGGATGAAATCAAGGAGTTCATTCCTCGTGTATAGGTACAGGAGAGGGAAGCAGGAATTTGCCTAAGACCCTGGACGTTTGAAGTAAACAGATCTAATTTTACCTCAAAGGAAAATATACCACAGATACGGATTTCACACATTACAAGCTTGGATCTGTACATTAAGTTTTTGCTTAAATGCTAGTAAAACAAATGCATGTTATTTGTAACTGAGTGGTGAAACAGCTTCCTCTAGCTGTTGCAGAAATGCTCATTCCTCACCCAGGGCTGGCCTGGGGTGAAATGGAGCCTTAGGTAAAGGACTCCATGGGGCCCCCATAATCCATTGTTCCCCAATAGCCTCCCCCTTTTGCCCATATCCTGGCCTGTTCCACCATTAAGATTGTTTTTTATTGTTTTTTTTTTTTATATTCAGCACTCATTTTCCTGTATCCAAGGCTTAATGCAAGAAAGCTAACAAAACAGGACTTTCCAATAAAGTGAGAAAATAAATACATGTGAGGTTCACTCCAATAGAGCTTTGAAAGTTTATATACTTAATTCTCAATTAATTCCCAGTGATTGCATCCTAAGCTTTTTGACAAAATCAAGTTATGACCTCACATTTCAAACAAATGTTCATATCTCTAGAACTATAATAATTACAAAAGAAATGTAAAATGTTAACTATTCAGCACAAACAAATCTTTCTAATGGTAGTGTTCATTAGATTTGCTGTCTTAATACTGGATTTTATAGGTAATAAATACGGTAGATATTAATTGTATAATATTTTGTAAACAACTCACAATATCTTAGAAACCACTTAAGCTACATGCATAGTGTCAGAAACATTTTGTTTATCTATCTATGAGCTTTCAGATGAGGTTAAGCAGCAATGTCTATGTTACTTGGTTGTTGAGATGGTTAGAAATTATGAAAAGTATGACAATATGACAATATAAATAAATATAAATAAATAAACATGAATTGCAATTAATATCTCTTAAGCAGCACTAGAAAGAGATTAAATATCAGTGCAGTGGTGCCCCCATGGTTTTAAAATTACTAATGCAAATGAACAGATTATATTAGATGTCTAGGGGCATCAGTCAGGTGTAACTGCAAAAACATCTGGAGGCAGCACTAGGCTGTAATGATATAAATCATACCTGGGAAAAGTACATACCTCCCCAAAAAAAAACCAGTCCCTTTCTGTGTGCCACTGTAATGTTAGATTGGGAAGAAAGTGAAAGAAGTGACCACAGTCATATATTTCAGGTTGCTGCTGTCATACACATACACAGTATGTCCACTCATCCCTACTCCTGAAAGTCAATCACCTTCTATGTATCCCTCTGATGCTAGACTGAAATGAAAGTGTAAGAGCAAATGGCAGCATTAATATATAATTAATATATTTCAGTTTGTTGCTGATTTACACACACACACACACACACACACACACACACACACACACACACACACACACACACACACGCACGCACACACGCACACACACACACACACACACACACACACATGCGCGCGAGCGCACGCACCATACCCCAAAAAAGTCAGCTGTATACACGTCTGATGTTTGAGTGCGAAAGTGAAAAAAATAATAATCACAGTAACGTATTCCAGCTTGTTCCTAGACAAGCTGTAGTGATATTCTGTGCATACCTATAAGATTTGAATGTGGGAAAGTTAAATAAATAATGCTCACTGATCCTAATTCTCAAAAAAGCTGTAGAAATCTTCTGCACATTCCTTTGTTGTTTAATTATGTGGAAAGTTAAATCACGACCTCACTGGCCTTAACCCCACATCTCTGTGATTTGACAAGGAGTAAAATTAAAGACATAATGACAGCAATGCCCCTTGATTCCATTCAGACTATCATAACCTTCTGTTCACTCCTCTGAGAAAGTCCACTTGTAGACTGGGTAGAGCCAAGGACATAGGGCCCTACTAAGCCTGTGTTAAAATCCACTTACACAGTTGGGGGAATGGAGACCACCAGGCCTCCAGAAGCTGTAATAGTCTAGATGTTCTGTGATCATGGGAGGTTACTAGGCTATTGGCCCTGAGGCCCTTATAAGCCTAGCCAAGAGCTTAGCCCATGTTTAGACAAGTCAGCACCCGTAGGCCCTGTCCAGCAGGGACACAGGTGGAATCCCAGGGGTGTATTTTCTGTTTCCCATTCAGTTATCCAGGTTGCACTTAAAAAGGGATAATGAGGTACTCTGCTTGACATGGAGAGGGAGTCTATTCCACAGATGGGGGAGTCTCTGGGACACAAATCTGTCCTGACAAGAAGTTCTAATGATATCACAAACCAGGTTGAAATCACATACGGGTTTCTTGGGTGGTGCTTGACTTGCGGATATACAGCAGTCCCATCAAGGCGGGGTCTGAGATTGCTTTATATGGCAAACAGAGGGCACCCCTGAGGTGTTTGTATGAAAGTGAGTAGAGGGATAGGGCTTTTAGCCTATCTGTGTAGGGTAGATGTTTGAGGCCTTTGATTCTCCTGGTGAGGAATCTCTGTGGTCTTGTTGGCTGCTGCATGTGCTTTGCGAGGTACATGCAGAAGGAGGCATTGTACTTAATAATTGGCCTTATAAGGGAAGAATACAGGGATGTTATGACCGCTTTGTCCCTAGATGAGATACCCTTACTTATGAGGTGGACCATGTAGAAAGCTTTCCGTACAATGGAAGCAACATGGTGGTCAAAAGTCAGGTTGCTATCAACCTGGGTACCCAAATCTCTCACCACTGATTGTGTACTTAGGACATTGTTATTAATGTGATAATATGTGGGGATGTCATTCTCCCCAAAGGGGATGATGATGATGCATTTTTTGGCATCCAGCTTGAGGCCATGTTTCTAGCACCAGTCATATGTTTGGGTGAGACCCTCTTGGAGGATGTCCACATCACTTGTGGAATTGATAACTGTGCCCAGCTTGCAGTCATCTGCAAGCTTGGTCAGCCATAGTCCACTCATTTTGGCCTGCACCTCAGAGAAGTATATCCTGAATAACAGAGGCCCCAAGCCTGATCCCTGGGGTACTCTACTCGTTACGGGTCGACTGCTTGAGGTGGCTTTCCCTATAGTGATTATATGGGTTCTTTCAATGATCCACTTTGCTACCCATCTGGTAACATATGGATTGATGCGTAGTTGAGAGAGTTTATCTACTATGCCTGAGTGGGGAATAGTGTCAAAGGCTTTGGCCAGGTCAAGGTAGGTGGTGTGCACCGTCTTTGCCTCATCCATGGCTTTGGTGACTGTCTCAAAGAATTCATGACCTCCCCTTGACAAAGCCAAACTGTGTGGGGTCGAGTGTTTGGAGGTTGCCAGTGTCCCTGTTAATGAGGTCCATGATAATCTATTCCATGGCCTTGCAGATCAGACTAATTAGGCTGATGGGTCTTTAATTTCTCGGATCGGTGGATGCTCCACCTTTGTGTAAAGGGATGACAGTGGCTGTCCTCCACTCGGCTGGCTTTGGTTGAATAGGGTGCCTAATGGTGCTGCAAGCTCATGCCTGAGTGCATGTAGGATGCAGCCAGGAATATTATCAGGTCCCATGGAAGCTGTATTTTTTGCCTTTGAGAGGGCAGTGATGGCCTGTTCCCTAGAGATAAGGGATGGGGGCCAGGTACTGGGGATGTCCTGATTTACTGATGGGGGAGACAGAGTGGAGAAGTTTTCACTGAATCTATCAGCCAGTAGATTGCCTATATCTACAACATTTGTGTATGTGGTGTCCTTGGCCACCAGTTCTGAACAGATCTTGGTGCTTCTTTTGAGATTTCGGACATATGTGAAGAAAGCCTTATGTGGCCAATTTGGACTTAAAGTTCAGAGGATTTTACTAGTGCTCTTATTTGCTTGTTCAGGGTGAGGAGGTAATGCTTCCAGTTGGGCACCTACTCCTTCTTGGTCCTGGACAGTATTTTTTTCATTTTGTTATACAGTTATTATTGCAGATGTCCACCAGACAGATTTACTCTTCCTTGCAGAGGATGATGTTGTCTTGTTGGGTATTCTTGATTCAATGCATCTATATAAATGCTTGTGTAGTACTTTGGTGTATATTTGGACATTGGTGCCAGTTAGTATAGTGGGGGAGGGGGCTGTGACACTGTTTATACCATCCCTCAGGAGGTTGTAATCAGCTTTGGAAAAGTTTTTTTTGTTTGACCCTAGCTAGAGGGGGGTCAGGGGAGATGGTGACTTCGAAAGTGACCGCTTTATGGTCAGATCTTACCAGGGAGGATGATACTGTCAGGGTGCTGCAGTGGTTACTCATGTTGGTTAATACCAAGTCCAAGATATTATCACCTCTTGTGGAGGTAAGAAATAGCTGTTCCAAGGCATTTGCATTGATAAAATCAAGGAATCTCTCGGCATTTGTGCTCTGGCATGAATAGTTTTTCCAATCTATGGTTGGGTAATTAAAATCACCCAGGATCAGGGTAAAGAGTTGAATCTTGATAGATTTGAAGAGGTCCAGATAGGGGGTGTGGGCATCTTGAGGCAAATTTGGGGGCCTGTAGCTAGCTATAATATGAATAGGAGTCTTGGCAATGGTTAACTGCACCTGGAGTGTCTCCTGTGCGTCATACTGTTTGACCAGCCTGGAGGTGTGTGTGTCTTTAATATATATTGAAACTCCACCTCCTTTGGCTTTGCTGCCTGTAGTTTGGGGTCTGAATGTGGGATAGGATGAGTAACCAGGTAAGGCTGGGGTGCTCTCTGCAGCTTTGAACCAGGTTTCTGTGACATCTTCCATGGCTAATATTGCTTGCAATAAGTGCAGTTTCATGTTTAGACTCCTAGCATTAAGCAGCATGACCTTTAATTTGCATTTTGTTGAAATTTTTATGTTGGTAGTATTGACCTCATGACTTTTCCTAAAAAAGGCACTATGGGGGAGGCAAAGGTCTTTGCCAGAAGCCTGAAGCCCAAATGAGACAGATGCAGGCCATCTCAAAGTATCGTGGTCTGTCAATCATATCTTCCCAGGCTGTCAGGTACTGGATCCCCCTGGAATGTCACCAGAAACTAAGCCAATTGTTAAAGTGAATCATTCTGTCTTTGTATTGAGGTATCATTCTGGGTGATGGTAGAATGCTGTTTAAGGCTAGGGACATACCTGCCTGGGACACATATTCAGCGAGTTCAACCATGTCTCTCTTCATACAGTCCAGGGAGGTATGCCTCAAGTCATTCACACAAACATGTACTATGGCAGAGTCATAACAGTATCTGTTGTTGAGAGACTTGAGTGCGTGTGTGATATGGCGGATTCTGGCACCTCCAAAAAAGAAAAAAGTCTACCAACCACAAAGTACAATAAGCTCAGCAAAAACAGGACCCATTTTAAACATAAAATTTGATTTTTGGATGACAACATTTTATTAAAGTATATTTTAAAAATATGACACACTTACAAGAAGTTAGAAAAAGTATAAAGATCAAATTAAAAAAGTTTAGATATTTAGTAAATTTGATCAACACTTCTTGGTGTATTATTCCATGAGTGACACACTAATTAAGAAGGTCAGGTGATTTAATTTAGTAAGGTATTTAAGGGTTGGAATTATACCTTTTTATTGTTTCCTTGATAAAGCTTGGATTTAAAGTTTTTAAAATATGTGATTTTACTGTCTTTGTTTTTTCATAACCCGTGACATTAAAAGTCTTGAAAGAACTGAACAGTTGTCGTGGTCTAAACAACCGTTATTTCAACTCCATTGTTGGGTTATACAATTTCGTCTTCTGGGTCCTGTTTTTGCTGAGCTTATTGTGCTTCGGGATTCTGGCACCTGACAAACAACTAACCATGACTTTCTCCTTATCCATCGTGGTGAGAGGCACATCTGTGTGTTTCACAATGGAGTCTCCTTTGACTAATATGTTGGGTTTATGGTTAGACCTTAGTGGCTGTGAGACACTGGTGTGTGGACTTTGCATTGTATGTGGTGTGAAGGGTTGTGGAGTTCTCATGTGCTTCTGCCTCTGAGGTCTCCTTTGTTTGGGTTTGTTTTTGTTGAGGACCTCTGCATATGTGGTTATGTGTGTTATGTAGTTGTGGGTGGTGTTTGAGGTGTAGTGATTGTGTTGACAACCTTCTGATACATTTTCTGTATAAGTTTGAAAGCTTACTTGTTAAATGTTTTTTTTTTTTTTTTTTTTTTTACTACTACCTAGTTATGCACTTGCCCACCAATAATATTGTGTGCACCCACAGATAAAAATCAGTCATATTATTTTTAAACCCCCACACACACTCACACACACACGCACACACGCACACATGCACACACACACACACACACACACACACACACACACACACACACACACACACACACACACACACACACACACGCACACAATCTTTGTATGTTTACCTATAGATAAATTGGAGGACTGCCTCTGGGCCTTTGGGAGAAACCTGAGCACATGGGTAAAACCCACCAGAGACAGAAAGGATATACAGACTTTACATAGAAGGAACCACAGCCAAGAACTCAAATTTAGAGCCAAACTCTGGGAAGTGGCAATGTTATTCACTCAACACTGCACCAGTCATTAGCTCCTTTCACACACATCCAGCCAAGACCCCCAAAGATAGCCATTTGCTGTGTACAAAGCTGATGTCTGACTGTGATGGGCAGTGAAATAAATTATGTTACTCTTAAAAATACTGCAAACCATCCCACACATACATACACATATACAAACATAAACCACAGTAATAATCATTTTACAGTGATTTCAGCAAATTTAATACAGTGTGTATTGAGCCAGATAGATGACTGTTTAGTTAACAGCATGGATGTGTCACTTTTATCCACAGACAGCATCTGTACCCATCAATTACATCTATGAAGGATGAGGTGTACAGAGAAAGAAAAATGTTAGAATTGTCTATTTTACTTTAAATATGATGTCATTTCATAACGGATTCCTGAGTGTTTTTCAGTATATTTCTGACGATTTACTTCCTGCCAAATATGAAAAATGCTAGCATGGCAAAGTGTAGAAAATTCTGCTCTTTGTAAAACGTTCTTTTATGGAATTCGGAACTCATGACCAATATGAAAAGTCATACACATAGAGTCAGGAGATCTTAGTAATTGGCCGTTGTTTTTTTCTATTATTGTTACAATAATGTTGCTTTAAATCAGAAAAGGTATAATGAATGCATTATTCTACTGTTAGAGGAGACAAAACCTTGATTTCTTAGTCTCCCATGGAAGTGCCTTTCTTTTCAGTAAAGGAGATTATTATTTACTGCTGAACTATGTTATGTGAAAGTTGTTTGGAACCTTAACAATTTGGTGCCATATACTTGGATTTCTGAGCCTTTTGTGTTTTGCTGCATTAGAAATTGCCACTGGGCTATTGTGACAAGTTTTCTTTCAGGCAAATCTCTGGTGTACCAATACATAATTTATTTTTTCTTTCTCAGCAGAGTTTAAAGTCTTTGTAGGTAAGCTTTACTAATAATCTCTCCATTAGATTTAATTGTGTGTGAGCAGGTAAATTGTATGCATCTGGAAAATTTTATGTATCTGTGATTAACAACACTACCAGCATACAGTTTATTTCATTGTGTGCTAGTGGGGTCTAATCAATAAAATACAAAGACGGAGTTTCCTTTTTCCAAGGGCAGAGTATCCTTCTTCCAAGGGCAGAGTATCCTTCCTCCAAGAGTACAGTATCCTTCTTCCAAGGAGAGAGTATCCTCCTTCCAAGGGCAGAATATCCTTCTTCCAAGGGCAGAGTATCCTTCTTCCAAGGACAGAGTATCCTTCTACCAAGGGCAGAGTATCCTTCCTCCAAGGGCAGAGTATCCTTCTTCCAAGGATGGAGTATCCTTCTTCCATGGAAGGAGTATCCTTCTTGCAAGGGCAGAGTATCCTTCTTCCAAGGGCAGAGTTTCCTTCCTCCAAGGGCAGAGTATCCTTCTTCCAAGGATGGAGTATCCTTCTTCCAAGGGCAGAGTATCCTTCGTCCAAGGGCAGAGTATCCTTCTTCCAAGGATGAAGTATCCTTCTTGCAGGGGCAGTGTATCCTTCTTCCAAGAATGGAGTATCCTTCTTCCAAGGACAGAGTATCCTTCTTCCAAGGGCAAAGTATCCTTCTCAAGTTGATAGCATTTTTCAATCAAATACAAAGAAAAGGAACAGAGAGGATTCCTTCATTGAGAATGACAGTGAATTTATAGTTATAGTCACATATCTGTCCCTTTGGCACGAGAGTGGATTTTTATAATGGGTGCCAGTACAAGTGGCTTAAAAGAGCCAGAGTATGGGACTCCAAACAGGTGTTTAATAAGTATGGAAGAAACAGCATAGTTATTTGGTAAAATGGTCTAAGCTCACTAAAAGTAATAGTGCTTTACAGTTTCTGGAAAAAATGTACTTTTGGTAAGAAAATTTTAGAAAATCTAAAAAATAAAATGAAAGAAAAAGATAATAAGATAGCATTCTCTTGTTGGTCACCATTTAATGGCTAAAACTAATGAACAGGAATATGTAGTTAGAAGTCTAAAATACAATTCAGCTAGATTAAAGCCACAGCTGCAAGCAGCTGATAGAACTTTAAGCTTGTTACAAAAATGCACAGATGAGAAATCCAATTCCTAGGGTATGTATCCATTAAGACAATGAGATAAGTTATCAGTTACACAGCCAGAATCATCAAATGATGACAGGCCTCCCCTACATTCTGCACCCCTTCTACCTTATGACCCTGCTGTGCTTCAAGAAGCTGATATCTCTCTTTCTTCAAGTGGATGGAGGTCAATATGGCAGAAACAACTACCACTTCTCCAGATATAGCCCAGGTTACTACCAAAACTTCTAAGCATCCATTAGGATCAGTTTATAACACTCGATTCCATCAACAGTGACATTCAGTACCGACCGTAAGACCATCAGATCAAATGTTAATGTGAATGGCTAATAAATGTGAACAAATATATCACAAACATAATAAACATTTTATTTTATTTATTTTATTTATTTTACATTTGGTTACCAGGAAAGTCTGATTGGACACAGGTCCTTTTTCAGTGGAGGCCCTTGGAGAAATGCTCCACATATAACAAAACACATACAACTTAAGCATAATAGAGTACATTTACACAGGTACAGAGCATGGCATTTTTGTCTTTTACATTATTGTCTAGATACAGAAGCAAGATACATGAAACTAGTGCTAAGAATGTGGGGAAATTTAAAAAAGATATTCCCTTATAAAAGTTTGCCACCAAAATCTAACACTTTGAAAAAAGATTAAGCAAATTATTACCTAGGAGGCATATCAGTGGACAACGCCTGCCAAAGAAAATACAGAGGAAAAAGGATTCTGATTCTTCCACTGATTTTGATATACCTTCAATGCAAATGAAGCCATTGCAATAAGTACCAAATCCAGCAACAGCTACAGATAGCCAGGCTGAATCTACCATAAGGGAGTGCAGTAGATTTTCAAACCATTGCAGATTTCCTCGCTCCTATTCAATCACATTCAGCTAAATATGCAAAGATTTTAGAAGGACATGTACAATTACAATATCCAACTACTGAAGACTTGAGAGCACTAGAAAAAGGTTTTACTTCCCCTGACATTTTCAGAAAAATAAGGGAAGAATCGAATATAGGTGATAAGATTCAAAAACACACAGATGATAGATTTCTGGCTGCCAGAAATAACTTATTAAAAGCTATTGCCACAGCTTGCCCCCAACTCCTAACTGGGCAAGAATCAAAGCTATTGTGCAAAAGGAAAAATGAATCTATTGATGTGTATTTCTAGTATGTTTGAAGACTTTTCTGGATGTCTGGAACCTATGGAAGGTGTGACAGCCAATGGGCTGCCATTAGTTTTTGTAGAGGGCTTGTTACCTCCCATACAAGAGCAAATTAAAAAAGGTTTGTTTAAACTGGCCAAATGTGGGCGTTCATGAAATTGTGACTCAAGTACAACACGCTGCAGACAATATACTTACGGAAGAAAAGGAACAAAAGAAAAAGTTAGCTGACATTCAGCTCCAATAGTTTTTTACCACCTCACAAGGATGGGGAAGGGGAAGAGGAGATTCAAGTTTTTCCAAACAGAGCTCCTAGCGCAATATTATCAAATCCCCCTGCACCACTGAAGTAACCACAAAGTGTACCATGTTTAGGTGTGTGTTTTAATTGTGGGCAAACTGGATATCAGTGAAATTAGTGGCCACTGTCTATACAGCAAACAAATTCACCAAATGCTTAGCACCACAGCAAGCTGAAGGTAATCCTCCTGTATTCAATACTGCTTGGCAGTTGCTGGTATGGCAACAAATTCATTAGGACAGCTATGAGCAGGAGCCACAGTTACTGCTCTTGGGGCCAATTAACTAAGATGGTCCTTTTGTCAATATTACAGTACAAAATTAATCTATCCCATTTTTTGTCAATACAGGAGCTACTATATTTATGATTACATCAGCAAATGCTGAACACCTTCCACTTTCTGAACAAACAATTTTGGAGTGGGAGTGTCCAGAGTCCCTTTAGATTACCTAGAAATAAAACCTGTTCCCATTCAAATTGGTCTACTGAAAGAAGTGCATTCTTTTATTGCAAGAAATTCTGCCCCTTTAAATCTGTTGGGTAGAGATTTATTATGTAAATTAAGAAGCACCATTTGTTGTACACCATTTGGTATACTTCTACATATTCCCAATTAACCTTTAGTGTTATATTCAAATAACATCTGTGCAGATAAAGATGCCCTTTTCACTATTATAACATCAGAATGAGATGTAGAAAATTCCAACATGGGGGAATTAGAAGCAATCTCACCACAGCTATGGACTACCCATGAAAATGAGGTAGGACTTATAAAAAATGCAAAACCTGTGCACATAACAATGAAACCCTGTGAGCATCTGCCTGTGGTAGTTCAGTATCCTTTGTCAGTAGAAGCAGCAAAAGGAATTGAACGGGTCATTTCTGCCTTGTTACAGTGAGGTATTATTGTCCCATCTCATAGTTCCTACAACAGTCCTATACTACCAGTTAAGAAAGCAGGAGAATAATACTTATAGATTTGTACAGGATTTGCAAGTAGTGAATGCAGTAGTAGCACCAATAATCCAGTAGTCCCTAATCCTGAATAAACACAAAAAAGCAACCAATGTAAGAACACCACAGACTCTATTTATTAAGCGCTTTTCGTCCAGCACAGTGGCTGGACTTCATCAGATAAAAGAATCAACTTCATAGACACTCTTATATGTTTCAACAATCCAGTCACGTGACCAGTGTCTCAATTAAACCTCTTAACAATGTTCAATTAACACATCACTTGATAAAAGTTCTACCATAGTTAAAAATACAGAGATAAAAGCCCCGACTAAAGAACAATATAATACATTCTCCCCCTAAATAAAAAAACCTTCATCCTTCACTGCTCAATCAACAGTAAATTTATTTATACCTGGTGTATTAAAAATAAAAAATATAAATCATGTTAAAATAAAACCATGGCTAATATATAACCATTGTAAATAAATAAATGCTTTAGGTGTGGGACTAAGCCTTAAACTCATCACTTAATTTAGGTAAATTATCTCCACATACTTTTTAATTTTAAGTATGGGAGAATAGTGCATGTTTCATTTATTCCTGGGAACTGGTTAACATTTAATCAAAGTTGCCATAACAACTCAAGTTGTTCTAAAAGTAGTGACGCTGGTCCTTCATGTACATTTTCACTAATGTGGTCTATAACCTTAAATTTGAATTTATGGTTAGGTGAATTTTCTATGTGCCTAGCTAGTGCGTTCTCTGTTTTCCCCCTCTTAATAGCGTACAGGTGTTCATAGAGTCTTTCTTTTAACTTTCTATCTGTTTTCCCTATATAGAAAACAGAACAGAGGACGCACTGAGCTAGGTATACCACTATTTTAGTGTTACAGTTGTACCTACCTTTGATGAAATACTTGTGGTTACCTATAGAAAAATGTTGTCCAGTTGCAATGGATCCACACTAGTTAGTTTTCACATTTGAACATCCCCGGGGTCCTTGCAACCTTCACTATAGTTTTTACACTTCCTGTAAGTAACAATAAGTCTGCGGCCTATCTCATTAACTAATTCAATCTAGTTTTTTAACAGGTTCCAGTTTTTGTTGATAATTTTCTTAATTTCAAGAATGTCAGTACTAAAAGTTACAGTGAAACTACTATTGTATTGACCACCTTCCCTTGAAAATATGTTTGTATGGGTGGTAGATGTTCATAGGTTCATAGTTAGGTACTAGGCTATCGGCCCTAGGGCCTATATAAGCCCAGCCAAAAAGGTACCCTGGCTTTTGCCACCCAAAAAAATTATTTTCCTGTGCCATTGTCGAGCAGAGCCACAGAAGTGATCCCCAGGGTGAATTTTCTATTTCTCATCCAATCATCAAGATTTTTCTTGAAGAGTGCTAATGAGGAGCTTTATTTGATATAGACAGGTAGTTTATTCCAGAGTATGGGAAGTCTCTGGGACAGGAATCTATCCCTCTGGCATGTTCTGTTTATTGTGGTGACAAGGTTTAGGTCCCTAGAGCGTGTAGCTCAGAGGGATTGGGATTTCTTTGAATGGAGCATGTCCAACAGGTCTGGGTTTGACATAGCTTTGTATGTTAGGCAGAGATCACCTCTGAGTAGGCAATATGTGAAGGAGTAAAGCTGGAATCTTTTGAGACTGTTTGCGTAGGGCATCTGTTTGAGGCCGGTAATCCTCTTTGTGAGCTATTTCTGTGGCCTTTCCAGTTGTTGTAGATGTCTTGTGAGGTAAATACCAAAAGGGGCGTTGTACTCTATAATTAGTCTAATGAGTGATGAGTAAAGGAGAACAATGACCTCTTTTTTTCTGGCTGAGAAACCTTTTGTGATGAGGTGTGCCATGTAGAAAGATTTCCTAACTACTGTGGCAATGTGATTATCAAAGGAGAGACTACTGTCCACCTGTGTCCCAAGGTCTCTTATCACACATTCGGTGTTAAGTATACTACTGCCTATGTTGTAGTTCATGGGTACAGAGTTTTTACCAAAGGGGATGACAATGCACTTTTTGGCATTGAGCTTGAGGCCATGGCTTTGACACCAGGCAACTGTCTCAGTGAGGCCCTTTTGTAGGATGTCCACATCATTAGGAGTTTTGATTATGGCTCCTAGTTTGCAGTCATCTGCAAACTTCATTAGCCAAAGACCTTCTGTGTTAACCTGTACTTCAGAGAAGTATGTACCAAACAGGAGAGGACCCAGGACTGAACCCTGTGGTATTCCACTTGTCACTGGTCTGAAGTCGGATTTGGAGTCTGCTACTTTCACAGTGTGGGTTCTGTCAGTGAGCCAGTTGGCAACCCATCTTGTGACATAGGGATTTATACCTAGTTTAGTGAGTTTATCTATAATTACAGAGAGGGGGATGGTGTTGAAAGCCTTGGCAAGAGCTAGATAGGCTGTGTGAACCACCTTACCATCGTCTATGGCTTTGGTGACTGCTTCAAAGAAGTCTATCAGGTTTAGGAGACAAGATCTGTCTTTTTCAAACCCGAACTGGGTGGGGTCCAGAGTTTGGAGATTACCAATGTCTTTGTTTATAAGTTTCATGATGATACGTTCCATGGCCTTGCAGACCAGGTTCATCAGGCTAATGGCGCGGTACTTCCCATGGTCCATGGTGGCTCCCCCCTTGTGGAATGGGATAACCATCACTGTGCACCATTCAGCGGGCACAAAGCCTGAGGTGAGGCTATGATTGAACATGGTACTTAGGTGGAGTTCCAGTTCATTCTGTAGTTCATGTAGAACGCAGCCTGGGATGTTGTCTGGTCCCATGGATGCTGTGTTCTTGGCTTTGGAGAGTGTGGTTTTTACCTGTGCAGCCGTGATTACAGGAACTTTGCATTCTTCCGGTACAGAGGTGGGCCCTGTAGGGGGTGAGAGGGGGGTAAAGTTATCATTGAACCTATCTGCCAGGATATTGGCAATATCAGTTGGTTCTGTATATTTAGTGCCATTCTGTTGTAACTCAGAGTGGATCTGAGTGTTGCCATTGAGATTCTTGACATAGCTATA
Organism: Protopterus annectens; assembly: GCF_019279795.1. Taxonomy (NCBI): domain Eukaryota; kingdom Metazoa; phylum Chordata; order Ceratodontiformes; family Protopteridae; genus Protopterus; species Protopterus annectens. Next base: position 1,190,148,047 of record NC_056735.1, on the reverse strand, counting down.
GAGTGCTTTGTGGTTGTCTTTAGAATCAGTGGCAATTTTGTTTTCATAACTAGCTTTGGAGGATTTTATGAGGGATCTCAGCTTCTTACTGAGGCTGACCAGGCAGTTCCTCCAATCATGGGATTTTACACTTTTTTGCAACTTAGAGTTTGTTTATGGCAGGGGACCACTAGATTGGCCTCCTTTTTTTGGAGGATAGCATCTTGGTTCTGTTAGGGATAGCATGATCCATGCACTCGTGTAAGTGCTTATAAAGTGCATTTGCATAGGATTCAGCAGTCGTACCTCTATTGTCCGTCTGCATGGGTGTCATGAAGTCTGCCACTTGTGTCTCAAGAAGCATGAAGTTGTCTTTGGAGAAATTTTTTATGGTGGTTTCCTTAATGGAGGGTGGGGGCGGGATGTGCATGTCTAGGGTGATGGAATGTGTATGTCTAGGGTGATTAGCTTGTGGTCAGAACTGACCAACGAGGAATTGACCTCTGGTGTGGAACACTGGTTGCTCATGTTGGTAATGACCAGGTCTAGGATATTGCTGCCCCTGGTGGGGGGTGTGGAAAAGTTGATCCAAGGCATTGGAATTTATGAATTCCAGAAAACGTTGAGCAAAAGAGTTGGTACATGAGTAGTTTTCCCAGTTATTGGTGGGGTAGTTGAAATCACCCATTATTAGAGTGTTGGCTTGTACCCTAATATTTTCCAGTGTATCAAGAAATGAGGAGTGGGACTCCTGGGGCATGGTAGGGGATCTGTAGCAAGCTACAATTTGGACTGTGGTCTTGCCCAGAGTTAGTTGCACTTGGATAATCTTGGATGCATTATGCTGAGCCACTAGCCTGGAGGTGTGGATATCCTTAATGAATATGGACACGCCTCTGCCTTTAGTGTTTCGGTCCAGGTTAGGTGACCAAAAGGTGTGGTATGAATTATAGCCTGGTAATGCAGGGGTGCTCTCTGGTGCCTTGAACCAGGTCTCTGTCACTGCACAGATGTTGATGTTCTCCATTTTAAGGAGTGCCTCGAGTGAGTGCATTTTGAGGTTTAGACTTCTAGCACTGAGTAACATTACCCTCAGATTTTGCTTGCTTGTACCTGTTATGGTGGTGAATTTGTCATTTGAACCTTGCCTAAAAAAGGCACTATAGGGGTGGCAAGAGCCTTAGCCAGTATCTGGAATCCCAAGAATGACAGGTGCAGGCCATCTCTGGAAAAGCATCGTGATCTGTTGATCATGTCATCCCAGGCAGTCAGATACTGGATCCCCTTAGAATGACACCAGAAGCTTAGCCAATTGTTGAAGTCAACCATTTTGTCCTTATACTGTGGTATCATTCTGGATGATGGTAGGATGCTACTCAGGGCTAGGGTCATACCTGCCTGGGCTACAAGATCGGAGAGCTCCTCCATGTCTTTTTTCATGTAGTTCAGGGAGGTATGTCTCATGTCATTCACACCAACATGGACAATGACAGAGTCATATTTGTACATGTTGTGGAGTGAACTGAGTGCATGCATTATGTGGTGAATCTTGGCACCTGACAGGCAGCTGACAGTAACTTTCTCCTTGTTTAGCCTGGTGAGTGGAACATCAGTGTGCCTTACTATAGAGTCACCTATGACTTGAGTGTTGGGTACATTGTTATGCCTTATGGGCTGTGGTTGAGTGGCACACTGAGTTTGTGGGCTATATGTCATTTGGATTGTGTTAGGGGGATGGAGGTTGCTACCATTTCTGCTTTGGAGGTCTCTGTTGTTTGTGCAGATTTTTATTGAGAACCTCCACAAATGTAGGTGTGTGTTTTGTGTTTCTATGTGTGTGCTTTGGTGGTGTAGGTTTTGAGGGACTATGTGATGAGTGTGGTGTAGGTCAAGTGTTTACCTTCTCCTCTTGACTGTCTAGTCCAGTCTTGGGTGAAGAGAGCTTTGCTTCCAGTTTGGCTATATAAGTGCATCTCTCACAGGTTGGAGTGTTGGGTGGTAGGAGGAGAGGGTTGTCTGTGTACAGGAGGCAATTGCTGCATTGCCCCAAGATGCCCAGATTCATCAGGTAGACAGGAGAAAACACTGGGAGCTGACCCTTAGACATGCCTGGATAGGTGCTTATTTATTAAGTACTAAAAACTGTTTTCCTCTAGACAAGTGAGGAAAGTTGAGTGCTGTAGTAATTTGTAGCTTATTTAGTGCTTACAATGAGTTTTGAACAAGTGTTGAGCTCAAAGAAACATATTTGAGTGCTAAAACTAAAAAACTGGCTAGTTCTAAGGGAAAATTTGAAGATCACACTTTATGGCGCCGGGAATAGTTTAACCCTAGCTAAGCGTCAATGCATAAAGTACTATTACTATGTGCTGCCTTATACTATTTCCCATCTTGTATATATATAATTGATTATGTTTTCTGCATGGATTATAATTGATGCTAGCTGTTGTTGATGTGTGATTCTCCTTTATAGATGCAATATTGACAATTTCATTTGTAATAGATACATTAAAATCCCATAATGCATATTGCTAAAATTATTACACACTTGGTGTTAGAAGATTTTTACCCAGTACTACACTGGGTTTCACATTCTTAGTTAATAAATATAAAGAAACAAAGAAGCAAAGAAATAAAATCCATGTCTTTCTGTTGCTAGCAACAAGCATAAGAAATACAACCAATAAATGCAAAAGGCTTCACTTTAATTTTCACTTTTTTTCCCAACATTTCTGATGGAACTTGGATCAAATTAAGCAGAGCAGACCAAACTTTAATTTCCCCATCTATGTGTTGTATCTCATCTTGAGTGACTGTCAGCCATCTCCATGCCAGCTGAGAGATACAGTAATTTCTCCCAGTGGTCAGTGTCTGAAACAAAGCCAACAGGATCAATCCAAGAGGCATCCTTATAAGATGCCAGAACCACTTTAGTTGGATGCCTCGCAAATTAGGGACTAATGACTTTTCTCTTTGGGTCTCCACAAACATGGAGACAATCATGCTATTAAACAAAGGAAACTCAAGAAGCCTGCAGAGAAATCTCATTCCTGTCACTTGTACCATAGATTTGTGTTCACTAATGACTGCACAGGATCATAAATGAGGTTCGGAACTCAGACTGACCAGTAAACTGAGAGTAATGTGTATGAAATCAGGTCCCAATTTGGGTCTATATTAGAACATCGAAGTTTCACAATTTCGAATGTTCTAATATCGACCCCTATTCAGCGAACGTTGAAAATAGCAAAATGACAGAAAACCAAATTTTTTCCTAGGGAAAGAATTTGGTTGTCCATTTCTCTTACTTCGCTATTTTCAGAGTTGTGATGGAAAGTTACAGGTCGGGTTCAGGTAAGTGTGCGATTGGGCATGGGTTAGGTGAGTTAGGGTTAGGGCGCAGGTTAGGTATGTGTGCAATTGTGTGGATATGAGGGTTAGGGTGGGTTAGGTGAGTTAGGGTTAGGGTGCGGGTCAGGTAAGTGTGCGATTGTGTGGATGTGAGAGTTAGGGCGGGGTAGGTGAGTTAGGGTTACGGCGCGGGTGAGGTGAGTGTGCGATAGTGACAGACCTTAGGGTTAGGGTTTGGGTTAAGGTAAGTGGATAGTTAGTGGTGTTTGTACAGTTTAGTGTAGGGTTAGATGTAAGATTTTAGGTGTATGTGTGTGGATTGCGGTTTGTTTGGTGTGCTTGTGTTGTGTGTATGTGTTTCGGAACAGCAATTTTTTTCCCTAGGAAAAATTTCACTGTTCTGCATGTTTGATGTTCTCAGATTTCGCTGAATAGGGGTCGATATTAGAACATTTGAAGTTGTGAAACTTCGATGTTCTAATATAAACCCCCCAATTTACCATTACAGATTAGTTTGGCACCCACAAGACTGTGACCACTACCAGCTTGTTGCTTTCACACCACCTTCTTGTTAATGTTCACGAATAGGATTACAAGGGATTTCAACATTTCTGGCAACTTGCAAAGATGAGCCCTGCTTTCTAAAAAAGTTAATTCGGAAGTGTTGATCTGTATTTAGCTTATAAACATTGCATGCTATATAAGGTCAAGGAAGAAAGACACATGACCCAGTGAGAATCTCCCACAGGAGTACCCAAAGGTAATTCAACCTGTGGCAGAAAACACGGCTACAGCCACTTCTTAGAGAGGAAACCAGGACCTTAGAAAAATATGTTGCCCTTGTAACTGGGTTGGTATTTAAGGTATAAATTTTGCAGTGATTTTAAGAGTCAGACAGATGAGTGAGAGAAGTGAGGTATCTGATTTCTATATCAAAACTGTTTTTCAAATATTTGTCGACTGACTTGTTCTGTGATCATTGAAAGTGGCAATTAAGTATAGGATTTTTTTATCAAGGAGTGATTGTTAAGGAGTGGAGACAAGGAAATTCATACAGCATAGTGAGAGCTTTGTATGAGGTCCAAGCAGCATTGTGTACATGGACTTTGAACCATGATCCAGAGTGCACTGCTGAAGAAATTAGCATGGACTGTTGGAGACCCCCATAGTCAAAATGAATTAATAGGCATACAAAAATACATTCCAGCTTGGTTCTTAAGGGCAGTCACTGTAACAGCAAATATCCCTTTTCTCCAATCACAGAGGTCATTATAAAATGTAGGGGGTGTATGGGGGCAGATTTGTTGTTAAGTCTGCAGTGAGAAACTGAGATTATAAAAGGGAGTCATTTTGATTAGTTGCACTATTATTGATTTGCTGTTCACATGCTATTTTCATTAATTAGGAGCCACTGGATTCATTTAAATTTTATTCTGTGACACTTTTCACAGTCAGCTGTCCCACACCTGCATTGTATTTCACTGTTCATTTATTAACCAAATCCATTAGGCAGAAATGCCTTTAAACAAGGATGGCTCAGTAACATTGTCTGAGTAACTTGCTATAGTCTTCTGGTATGCAAGGAGAAACTGAAAGAATCAAATCCAGTGCACAAGACAGGATGAAGATTTGTTTGGCAGCCTGTATCCTTAGCAGTCTGTGCTATATTATAGCAATAACCCACGCCTGGGTGTGGGTAATGCTGGATTTACCCACGGTTGGCGTGGTTTTGTCCCGAGGGCCGAGGACCAAACAAAGCCAACCGTGGGTAATACAGCATTACTCACACCAGAAGTGGTTATTGCTATTATACATGACATTATTTAAGAAAAGAAACTATTACTTTTCTTAAATAATGGCATAGTATAATGCCTGTTTACTGCCCTTCCGCAGATGTCTGGCATCCGGCAGTTCTGATGTACTGCGCACCTGCGCAGTACATCAGAGTTGTAGCAAAAGCAACGGAGAAAGCAAGATCTCCGTTGCTTTTACTGTTTTCGCTATGTTAAATGGGTTTAACATAGCGAGACAGTTTTAAAATAAGCAACGGAGATGTCCGTTGCTTATTTTAAATCTGTCTCACTAAGTTAAACCCATTTAACATAGCGAAACAGTAAAAAAAGCAACGGAGATCTTGCTTTCTCTGTTGCTTTTTTTTTAAAACTTGTCTCACTATGTTAAATGGGTTTAGCATAGCGAGACAGCTTTAAAATAAGCAACGGAGATCTCCGTTGCTTATTTTAAAGCTGTCTCGCTATGTTAAACCCATTTTCTTCTCTCCAACAATGCAACTGCTAGACTGACTGCAGAACAATATTTTCCTTATGTACAATAAATATAGTGTGTGTGTGTGTGTGTGTGTGTGTGTGTGTGTGTGTGTGTGTGTGTGTGTGTGCGTGTGTGTATGTGTATGTATGTGTGTGTGTGTGTGTGTGTGTGTGTGTGTGTGTGTGTGTGTGTGTGTGTGTGTGTGTGTGCGTGCATGTGCATACGTGTGTGTGTGTTATAATTGATGAGTACTATGGCAGCTTATGGATGAAAGTCACTTGGCAGGGCTGGTGTCTGTGTATTTGAGTGAAACAAGTTGAAAATACATTGCAGTGGCCATTTTTTGCATACTCAGTCATATATTTGAGGTGTACATCATCAATAAAGTGGCTATAACTATCTCATGTGTCTGTTGTTGTTTGTGTCATATGTTTCTGCAAGTTCCTTTGGCAATTATTCTGAAGAGGTAGACTGTTTAGTATGTGCAGTAGTGTATGCCCAGTTATTATGTAAAACTTTTACTATGCTCAGTAACCCCACTGTCCAGCACATTCCAGTTATTCCCATTCATTTAGAAGCTTCCTGCAAAACCCTCTTGCTTTAAATTCATCAATAAACTCAGGCTGGAAGGATGGTTAGTAAGAAAGGAAATTGGAATAATGGAGAATTTCCCCACTGATTTAGTTCTTAGTAATGACACTTGACAACTGAAAATGTAATATATATATTAAACAGTGCCTTCAGAAAATAAGAGACGCTTCAGATAGATTAGTGCTAATTAATCTTAGGCTGGTTTATGACCTGATGACTGAGAAATGTTTATAATAGGGGGGGAAATGCTAATGAAAATGTTAGGTCCCAGCCACCCACTGCAAATTTTATTGGAATATGAGAAGGCTCTTTTATATTAATTTGTTAATTGTATTAAACCTACTAGGCATCAGCTTCTTTTTTTGGGAATGAACTACCAGAAAACAAGACCACAGTAAAGAACTTCTCGAAAGCTGACTTCACACTTCTAAAGACTAGTGTGGTCTCCTTTAAGGCCCCCGAGCTGACGGAAAACAGTACTCAAGCCGCTGAATCACTTACAAATGCCTTCTACCAGCACCTGCAGGACTGCATGGATAAGGCAATCCCAAGCAAAACAAAGACTCTCTGTACCAAAGGCAAGCGTCCACTCTGGTGGACCCCAGCCATAAACAAACTCTACAACAAAAGGAGGAAGCTACTACAAGATAGAGCAAAATCCTTAAAAGGTAAGACACCCTTGATCACTATAAGTAAAAAACTAAGAGCTCTCATAAAATCATCCAAAGCAAATTTTGAGAGAAAAATAGCTAAAGACTCAAAAGACAATCATAAGGCCTTCTTTAGCTATGTTAGAAACCTGGGAGGAAACTCCCAGATATGCTCAGAACTAGTTCAAAATGATGTGAAGATTACTGATCCTACAGACATTGCCAACATACTGGCTGACAGGTTCAGTGCAAACTTCTCCCCTCCCCAAAAGGAGAGATATCTATACCAAGCGATTGCAGCCCCCAAACATCTCCAACGCCCAAGTGAGAACTGCTCTCTCCAAAGCAAAAACACAGCATCCATGGGACCTGATGGTGTCCCCGGCTGTGTGCTCCACGAACTCAACGAGGAATTAAACCCACAGCTAGGACAGCTGTTTAATCATAGTCTTACCTCTGGATACGCACCCAGGAGTGGCGCACTGCAACTGTGGTCCCACTTCACAAAGGCGGTGCCTCCACCGACCCTGGAAATTACCGCCCATTAGCTTGACAAGCCTTATCTGCAAAGCCATGGAGAGGATCATAATGGACCTCATAAATAAAGACATAGGGAATTTGCAGACTTTGGATCCATCCCAGTTTGGCTTTGTCAAAGGCAGATCATGCCTTCTAAACTTGGTTGACTTTTTGAAACAGTCACCAAAGCCATTGATGAGGGAAAGGCAGTCCATACAGCCTACCTCGATCTGGCGAAGGCCTTTGATACAATACCCCACTCGGGTATCATTGAAAAACTCATCAGCTTAAATGTTAACCCATACATCACAAGATGGGTTGCAAACTGGCTGAGTGACAGAACCCACAGGGTCAGAGTTGCTGGCGCCATGTCAGACTCAAAGCCTGTCACAAGTGGTGTACCACAGGGCTCAGTCCTGGGCCCACTCTTGTTTGGCATCTACTTTTCCGAAGTACAAGCAAACACAGGAGGGTTATGGCTGACAAAGTTTGCAGATGACTGCAAACAGGGCGCCATAGTAGAAAACACATCTGACACAGATATCCTTCAGAAGGGTCTCACAGAAACGGATAACTGGTGCCAGAGCCATGGCCTAAAGTTAAATGCCAAAAAATGCATAGTCATACCCTTCGGGAAAAACAAGGTTACCCCTAGCTACCAAATAGGTGGAAATCCACTGAGTACAGAAGACGTTATCAGGGACCTGGGGACCCAGGTTGATAGTAGTCTGTCATTCGACACCCATGTAGCTAAAGTAGTTAGGAAGACCTTCTACATTGCCCACCTTATCATGAAGGGATTCTCATCTAGATCAAGGGAGGTCATAGTCTCCCTATACTCATCACTCATCAGACCAATGATTGAGTACAATGCCCCATTCGGAATGTATCTGACCCGACACTTGCAGCAGCTGGAGAGGCCACAAAAGTTCCTCACCAAAAGGATAAAGGGTCTCAAACATCTGTCCTATGCTGCCCGACTGAAAGAACTCCAGCTCTATTCAGTCGCCACGCTTGCTCAGAGGTGACCTTTGCTTAACATACAAGGCCATGTCAAACCCAGATTTGATGAATATGCTTCACCTCAAAAAATCTAGATCCGTCAGAGCCACAAGGGCGGGAGACTTAAACCTCGACACGGCTATTAATAGGACGTGCTGGAGGGATAGATTCATCACCCAAAGACTCCCTATGCTGTGGAATAAAATCCCGGTATATGTGAGGCAGAGCACCTCGCTGGCCTTGTTCAAGAGAAATCTTGACCAATGGATGGGAGATCGCAGATATACCCCAGGGATTACCTCAGTGTCACTGCTCAACAGAGGTACAGCAAAATAATGGGTATAGTTCCCCATACTAAAGGGGTGGCGTAAGCCACAAAACTATGGGCTAGGCTTGTAAATGCCCTCGGGCAGATAGCCTAGTATGAACCTATGAACCTATGAACCTATCTGTGTTCTGCTGAGGTATAGAAGTAGGAAAATACCTTGTGGATATTTAACATGATGGGGTTTCCACTGGACCACTTCTTACAAAGAAAGACAATTTGCATTAGACTTGTTAACAATTTAATGAAAGAAATGTGAAAAGAGGAAACTAGAAACTACTCCATATTGTATACCTATGAAAGACCAAGTACAGTGGTTTGATTTTACTTTGAGTTGACTGAGCACATTACCTGACCAGTGTCAGATGGACAAAGATAGTTATATAGTACGTTTTCTACTACAAATAAGAATAGTCTGTAAGGGTCAAGTATAACTTTTACTTTAGAGTTCTTGTATGTCTGCAATGAGTAGATCTGTGGTGTTAGATTGGCAAATCAATCTCATGCCTAAGTGAAGAGAACTCTGGACTATGCCTTGAACTTAAATTTCAAGATGGGTCAGATAAATAGTACTAGAATACAAGATCAGAGCACAGTGGAACAAAAATTTGAGATAACTTAAGAGTCACAGCCTGTAAGTGTAATTGGATCACACAGTGCTATTTCTCTTCCTTTTCTTTCTTAAATTATGAGTAATATGAGAAAGATCTGTTGCCTCTCTACAGACAGCAATAATATCAACTATCCCAAACCATGTGGTATCCAGGGTGCAGTTCTGTGCCTCTAGATAACAAATATAAGGAATAAACAAATAAACAAATAAATGAATAATAATCCAAAGAGGGTGGTACCATGTGAATGTAAATAAATCATACAATATTAAGAAAGAGAAAGTCTTTACAGTAACTTTACCTTATAGGCTTTGTCAGTAATGCATGGTTTGGAACCTCTGTAGTTTCCATGATGAATTATCTGACACCATTATAGCTGGAAGAGATCTAAAAACTGCTAAAGGAATTTAGGATATTGCCTACTTGCAAACCAGTGCACCTCTAGTTTGTTGAATACCATGAGGATAGTAGGACCACGTGCCTGCAGGTTTGTTAAAAAGGCAGTCCATCTGCAGGATACCAGACCAAGTCATGCATTTTTTAAACACCTTTATTGAATTATCACTTGTGACACAGGCAAACTTATATAAAAGTAATCAAACTATATTAACAAATTCACCTTTACACACATTATAGGATATATAACAATATATGTGATATATAACCTAAGCAGCATTACATAAATTATTCAATTCTTGCCTTCACTTAAAACTCATTCCTCCTCCAAAACATTTTTCTGCATATATTGTCCCCACAATTTCCATTTTTTCTATGTAATTTATTCCTGCCATTATCTAAAGGTTCCACTTCCTGTTATTTTATCTCTCTTACAATATTCACTACTTCAGGTAGAGCTGGATTAGATTTTGATTTCCATTATCTAGTAATTTCTTTTTTGGCAGCCACCAGAATTAAAATTAACAAGGCCTTAGTGTGTCTAGCCAATTCGGATCCGGTATCCGAGCTCAGAAAAATCATTTCCTTACTTGCAGTCATTTTTTCACCCAGTATTCCTGACAGAGTACTCTAGGAAATTTTTAAAGTCTGCCAACTCATCACACACCCAAGGCATATGTTCCCAGTTACCACTTTCTTCCCTATCATACCTCCAACATTTGCTATCTACCTGAGGAAAATTTTTGGAGTCTGCCTGGGGTATACAGGTATCTATGGAAACACTTACAGGCACAAATCCAAATCTTCTAGACTTTGTTGCATATTTTGGAGGCATGCACATGTCTTCTCATTGTTTCTGTGTGAATTGCATATTTAATCTTTCTTCTCAACATTTTCTGACCTCTTCTGATTGATACCTATAATTATCATGCAATATTTTATATGCCCTACTAATTAACCATTTTTTATCACAGCTTCTCTTCTAGATTCAGTTAAAAACTCAACCAGTGCAGGTCTTTCATTTAGGATTTCCATATCCCTTTCTCTTTGTCTATATTCTGATATCAATCCCTGATAGGGAAGGCAATCACGTACCTGCAGTCCAAATGTCTTCTTGACCTCTTCCCATTCTATTGCCTTTCCTTCTGTAATTATTTGTTCTCAATACCTTGATTCCTTTGCCTGCTTCCTCCAGTAAATTCCTGCCCCTTCTTGTCTATTCTCTGTACCATTAATTGCAGTCATCCCTATCAGCAAAATCTCATTTCTTCATTCCTGTGTTGGCTTAGTTTTTAGTACACCTTCTGCTACTTTATGGATATAGTATTCTGTATGACTGTTGTTATTCTCCTGATGGATCTATGTCCAAAATCCCATTCTTTCCTTGTTTTTTGAATTACCCCCAACACACAAACACTTCGTCATCCTCCCTTTCTACTTTGAATTGTAGATTTTTGCTTGTGTTATGTATAAGAGCCTTAAGTGTGTAGCTCTATAATATCCCTTCAAATCAGGTAATCCTAAACCTCTTTGTTTTGCTGGCAGGATCAACTTATCCCACTTGACTCTTGCTCTCTTCCCCTCCCAAATAAAGCCCTTCAACTCTTTATTAATTACTGTAAACAACTTCTTCTCTTGTTGATAAAAATATGTCTGGCTTATGTATAAAACTAAAAGGACTAAAACATGTTTACTGCTGCCCATATCCATAGGCAAGAGCTTCCAGTTTCTCAGTTTTTGTATTATCATTCATTTAGTCTCTTCCCACATATCTTTAGCTGCCATAACCAAATCCCTTTTAATCTAAACTCCTAAATACTTCATTTTCTCTTGCCTCCATAAATATGGGTATTGTTGGACCAGCTCATGGGTGGGTGCATAGTTTATAGCTGTAGTTTTTGTTTTATCCTTATTAATTTTATACCACTCCCCAAAAACATAACTGTCTCAAAATATTCCACAAGACTGAGATGTCCTTTTCTGGTCCCATTAGGTACAAAATAATATCATCTGCAAATAATGTAAATTTTTCTTGAACACTGTATCAATTATATCCTTGAATTTCTGAGTTACTTATTTTCTTTGCCAGTGGTAGTAAATATAATGCAAGTAACAAAGGGGAAAGAGGACACCCTCCCTGGTTTCTCTGCTCAGACAAAACTTATCAGAGAGGAATCCTCCCACTTTGATTTTTACCTCTGATCCCTCATATATCCTTCTAGTTAACCTATTCATGTTATCAGAAAATGCTTCCATTGCTGTACTCATAAAATCCCCGCCTACTCTGTCAGATGTTTTCTCTGCATCAAGACCCACCAATAACAATGGTATTTTCTTACATTCTGCTTCCCACTGGATCATCATTGCTCTTTTAATGTCATCAAATGTTTACCTCCCCTCCACAAAAACACATTGATCCATATCTATCAATTTTGGCAATACATTTACCATTCTTTAAGCCATTATAGATGTAAGCGCTTTATAATCATGATTTAGAATTGAGGTGGGCCTATATGAAGCTGGATCAGTGGGCCTTTACCATCTGTAGGTATTACAGTCACCACTGCTGTTTTTCCAGGAGGTTGGTGCTTCCCCTCCTTTTAAAACACTGTTAAAAGTCCTTACAGATTTTTATCACTTTCTTCTCTCCTAACCTCCGAAGTTCCACTATAATACCATCTGTTCCTGGAGACTTTGCTGAAGACTGGTTATACATCATTATTTTTATCTCATCTCCTCCTATCTTAACTGTTAGTTGTTGAGTCTCATCTACCTCTAATATTGGCATATTTAAGTCTTTTATAAATATTTCCATTTGTGTTTTTTCTTGATTACCCTACTTCTTTGTTTTATACAAATTTTCATAAAATTTCTAAATATATGTATAATACCTCTAAAGGATTTCTGGTTATATTTCTTGTTATAGGCTCTGTAAGTTTGGCAGTAACCCTTTCTACTTTCTGTTGCCTAAGTCGTTGTGCCAAAATGTTTTGTGCTCTTGAGTTATTATCAAAAAACAGTTGCTTAATAGCAATCTTTCTAAACTCATGCATATTATGCAGGCACCCTGTTATTTTATCTTTATCTCTCTACAATTGCTCCGCTTCTTTTTCTATGAGATTCCCCTTATTTTGTAATACTTTAACCTTTGTCAGATGCTCTAAATAATTCTTATTACTTCTTAACCAGATTTCATTTTCTTTTATTTCTATCCTATTTTTAAACTCTACTTTTATTTTATTCTGCTCATTATCTGTAACTTCTGTGGTATTTTCTAACTTCCCTAATAACTCAAAGATAATTTCCACTACCCATTCTTTAAATTTCTTTCTTTTTAACAGGTAGAGAAGAATCAGTGTCTCATCTTTACTTCATACTTTGCATTTTTGTCTTAGTAATTATTGGAGGAATATTTGAAATAGTTATTGGATTTGTATCAAAGTTCTAAATTAAGTGGGCATGTTCCTGTGAGATATAATTTCTGTCTAGTGTACACAAAGAAGATAAGACAAAAAGCAAACTAAGAAACAGTGCTGGCGAGGATTCAGCGTACCAAGGCTTCTAGGACAAATTGTAGTTGTAGAGCAATGTGCCAGTAGTTAAAAAATCTCACTGAGAAACCTCCTTGCAAAAGCGGATAAACTAGTAAAAATCCAACTCCAGAAACAACGTAGAAAACAGAATCTTCTTTAATACAAAATAAACCCACTGTCATTGCACTGACCATTATTTGGTACACACTGATGCATAGTTTTTTCATACTGTTTAAGTCTTATCTCCTCATTTTTTGGCTCATATATTTCTCTTGGGTTTTGACAATAGAATAACAGGTCTTGGCTTTAAAACTTGTAACTACTCTCATTGTGTTCAAGCTAGCATTAGTTGAAAGCTGTTAAACCATTCGTTTTGTACAATTACTAATGTTAAGGTTTATTATCTATTATTATTTTTAGCACGTTGTTCAAAGAAATTTCTTGCTTTTAAATTCAAATTTTAGACAGCTATAATTGGCATTTTTAAGTTGTGTAAAACATCTTAAAACAGTTTGACTAAATGTTTTAATTAATTGATTTTTATCATTGTAATTGGTGTTTTTTAATTGTTTAATTGGCTCAGCAGTTTAGTATAAAAGTACTGCATTGCCATAATAACATTGTAACTTGATAAAGCCTGGGATCGCCAGGCGAAAGCACTTGTTTTATTTTGTATTAAAGAAGATTCTGTTTTCTACGCTGTTTCTGGAGTTGGATTTTTACTAGTTTATCTGCTTTTGCAAGGAGGTTTCTCAGTGAGATTTTTTAACTACTGGCACATTGCTCTACAACTACATTCTGTCTAGTGTAGCCTAGTCATTGTACCTTGGGAATAACATGTAAATTTTGTCCAAATTTCTGCTACGAGTTCACATCTTTCATACCAGATATTTTCATAAATTTCTTTATAAATCTAACCTCTTTTGTTATATTTTCCCATCAAAGATAATATGGAAAGAGTCACCATTATAGTAAGAAGTCATTATTCACACCTATTATACATGGCAACTTTTTTAAATGCCTTATTCCAGCTTTTGTGATACATGCACCCATAATGTTTGACAGGATAATCTTTTATGCAGTCTTTTTCTTTTCATTAACAATGGAACCTATGTCACATTTTACATGACTTTTTGTTTTAATAAAACCCTCAAAGAAGAAACCAAACACATCCCAAGAACCCATTAACTTAATACAAACACACATGACTATGTACATCTTCAAACAATGAAATTTAACCCTCTTAATAGGAACATTTGTGCCAGACAGCTGCTAATACAGGCCCTAGTTAACCTGAAATTGAGGTTATCCACACTAAGACACATTATTGCCCGTGCATCTACTTACACTAATTGGTGTCTGTTCTTTCTTTATTCCCCATCTCTAGATGTGAAAACTTCTTGCATAATTTCAGAAACCAGTAATTATAAGCTATAAAGAAACCAACGTTCTGCCTTTTATTGCCATATTATCAGATTGTTCCATGGAAAAGTAAGAGAAAAAAGATAAATGAAGTCCCCCACTTCAACCTGAAAGACAAGCTGAAACATTTATTGCTTAAGGAAAACTTTTCATTATGTTTGGCGTTCTCATATTTACTTGTTTCCACTTTGTTATTAGGCTAAGCCAAGGGTCTTAATCCAGACATTCACCTATCCAGAAATAAGAGAAAACATATAAGCTCTACATATATTATGATCTATGTACTTTTACAATCACATGAACAAATCAGGATTACAAACTAGTAACTTAAACATGCTTTTGCCTAGCTTTTCTTCTCTTTTTGTACTGTAATGCCTACAATTGTTAATACCAAAAATGAAGAAAGAAAGAGAAGAGGAAGAAAAAGGGCATCTGTTTAATAACTTTGCCACATTGAAGAACAACTAAAAATACTTTCAAGTTTCATGGAAATAATGTTTAGGAAAAAATGTTTACTTACAGTTACCTTTTTCCTTCTTCCTCCCCTTCTGTCAGAGTTCTTTCAAACATTAATGACATGAAGTGAGGCAAGTGCCTTTCAGTTCCAGACAATTTTAACAGTCAAAAAAAGTTCACTCTTTCTACTTATTCTTATAGAGCTTTATTTCACAAATGTGATTGTTGCTTCACAGTCTCACATTTATTCACTAATTTCCATGTTGCTGAGCTTCTTCATGTTCATCTCCATCTCCCATGTCCAGATTCTGGTTCAGTGCCATGGTGCTCCCAATGCTTCTGCTCAAATCCTGTGCTTTTCTATCTCTCTCAAGCATTTTCCTTTGGAAGAGTGGAAAAGGTTTCCCTCGCAAAATTTTTCCTCGTGCTTATGCTTTATTATCAGAAGAATGAGAAGCAGAGTTCCCTTCTGCATGAGGGCTCATGTTTTGTTGGGCAAACATTTGCATTTCTTACTTACCCTCTTCTGCAGCAAAGAAAGACTTACATCTTCTGAAGACATCCAGAATCAGCAACTTGAGTCTCACACCTGTCGCTTGACATTTCCTGATTGCTGGAATACATTTGTTTCTCTTCTCTTCTGCTTGGTGTACAGTGAATAACTATTTTCCATACTCTACTGTGTCCAACTTTTAATACATTACCCTTCTGCCACAGTTTTGTCAGGATCAACTCTTTCTGCTGGTAGGTTTGCATCTTTACTAATTGGCTGCTTTCTCGTGGCCATATTTGGAGCATAAACACAGTGTGCCCTTTTAGTTAACATTTCCTGCTGTAGAATACCAGTCCAGTTGCTTATCTGTGCCTTCATAAAATGAATACAGTTTGTTCCTTTTAGTTTCTCTTGTACGACAGAAAATCTCAGATTTTCTCTTCATGCTCTGTCCTCTAATTCTACCATTTTTGAAACATTTCTTCTTGAGCAGTCTCATACTCAGCCAGGATTTTCTTCATTTCAACCTCTAATTTTTTACAGTTTTATCAGCTCATTTGAATATCTGTTTAAAGCTTCTTCCATTTTTTCAGCCTTTTATTATTTGACTCCTTCAGTGTTTTGTTTATTTTAATTAGCTCTGAGCACATCTGACTTATATTTTTCTCCAGATTACTAGAAGCCATATCTTGCACCAAAGCTGGAGCTTGAAATACTTTTTGCTGAACATGTGCAAGATTTTTCCCAGTCATTGCTTTCTCTTCTTCTTTGCTAGTTGATTTTCTTTTGGGCATTCTTAGTTTCTTCGTTGCAGGCATCTAGGCAGTATACTTACTAGACAGTAATTGAATTTTACTCAGATTGACAGTATCTCTGGTAGCAGTTTCTCGGTTTCTATTGTCACACTGGAAGAGCTGAAGTCAAACTGTTGATCAGTGTGCAACCATCTTGGAAGTTTTTGAGTCAGAGACTCAACTAGATAGTGGACTCACAGGTTGTCTAGGAGTACGTCATCACTGACTTCACTAACAATTCTGATTCCCAAAGAGGATGGCACCATTTTCTGTAAAGTCTATAAAATATTAAATAATTAAATGGAATGTTATGGCTTTCACATGTTAGTGTATATGAGATATAGACCAGCTGAATAGCTGGCTATTTGGATGAGCCATGACTTAAAAAGAGTTAATGATGGGAACCTTTGTAGCAGTAAGGAAGGAGCCTGCATTTGTCATGCAATATCATCTGTGTGATTGTTTATATCCACTACACCTTTACTACTTTCCATCTATACTTTTGAGCTATGCAAACAAAACAGTAAAAAAGGTAACAAAACTGTACAAATAACACAGACAAGACAATCAACACAAATCAGAAAAATAAGCTTAGGTCTGGCATGGACTGATCTGAGCCAGAAAGAAGTTAATCATTGTTAATGCCATTGCTAGCTTATAAGCACAAGGCATTTTCTGAATTATATTAACAAGCTCTTGAATATACTCTTTTTCAACTTATCTC
Source organism: Protopterus annectens (assembly GCF_019279795.1). Classification (NCBI taxonomy): domain Eukaryota; kingdom Metazoa; phylum Chordata; order Ceratodontiformes; family Protopteridae; genus Protopterus; species Protopterus annectens. Next base: position 1,190,130,933 of record NC_056735.1, on the reverse strand, counting down.
CATATTGATATCTGGAGACATATAAGACATATGAGGCAAATTTGCAGTGGACGTGACTCTCCTGAGGATGTTTATATCTATCTTTTCTTAATTGCTGTCCTGCAAGCATGTTTTTTGTGTTTTTTTTTTTTTTAGTTATAGTTTATCTTGAAATAAAGCTCTTAGAACTTCATATGAGGACAATAAGATATAGTGTCTTCTGTCAGACTGCAGGATATCTAGTTCAAAGAGCCATTATCCCAAAGTGTAGTGACCCTGAGGTTTGTTATAAACAAAGTTTGGTACCATAGCAGTTCCACACATGGGAAATGCGGGAAAGGACGAGAGCTCATCTGAATGGTTTCCATTTTCAGCCTACATACATTGTACTCTTTTGGTCAAATGGTAGTGTCAGTGGTTTCACAGATAGCACACGACTTTTATGTCAAGAAGATCATAATGCTGTGGGCTCTATCACTGCACCAGCTGCATTGATTCATATTCCAGTACTGATATTGTAGAACAGCATAAAGATATTAACTACACCTCTGAGTTACTATCCCTCTGTTAACAATTTAAGCCAAGATTCCTGGTTAAGGTGTTTGCCTTACAAACACAAGGTACAGGGTTTGAGTCTCACAAGGGATAATTGGCTAGGCTTAAAATGGCTCGCAAGGGCAGATAGCCTAGTACTAATCTATGAATCTATGAATCTATGAATGTGTATGAGGTGGTTACTGCTTAAGTTGATGTTAAAGGTCTCAAGGTACTTGTTGAAAAGAGTAAAGATAGTTTATTAAATGATTTTAACTATAAATGACTACGTCTTCTATCTCAAAAACTCTTCAGATGCTCTATTCTTCCCATAACGCATACACTTAGGATAGTATAGATGAGAAATGTTCATCATTTAAGTATTACATAAACATCATATAAGTTGTCTGTGCAAATACAGCATACTTAGACTGGTCCCAGACCTCCCAACCATCCCGAATTACTCGTTTTTTACCGAGTTTTGGGGTCCAAATTAAGGGGTGCCACGATTCCCGAGTGGCACCCCTTCATTTCCGATTGCTTTCCTTTTCTTTTTTTCTTTTTTTAATTTTCACGCTGTCAGAGCTGATGTCATCACGTGCATGATGATGTCAGCTCCATCAGCACTACCAGCCAGTCGGAATTGAGCTCAAGGAGCTCACGTCATCATTTCCGGCTGGCTGTGAGCAGGCGGGAAGTGCTTTGCCGAGAAGAATTTGAAAATAACTGAAGAGTGAAGACGTTACTGCTGCTGCTGAGAGAATGCTGTTTTGGACTGAAACTGCTTCCAAGAGAAGAATGCTGGCTTTGAGGTTAAATCTGCTGGGCTGGCTGCTGCTGTTTTCATTGTTGGCTTGGGACTTAATGTGCTGGCGACTGGCTTGGGACTTTGCTTTAAATCTGCTGCCGACCCGTTTTCGCTGCTGGCTTGGGACTTTGCTGGGATGGGAATTATTTACAGGTAAGGTGTGTGTGTCTGGGGTGCGTGCATGTCCGAGAAGAACTGTATTTTATTTGGCAAAGTGTGTCTAAGTCCATTAATGCTGCCGCTTTATCTTCTTGTAAGTCCGTTAATGCTGCTGCAAAGTTAAACTGTCCGTTAATGCTGCTGTAAAGTTAGTTTAACAGCCATTAGTGCTACCGAAGGATGTGTGTGTGACTTAGTCCATTAATGCTGCTGCAGGTTCTGCATTTTATCTTCTTCCAAGTCTGTTAATGCTGCTGCAAAGTTAGTTTAAACAGCTGTTAATGTGTGTGTGACTAAGTCCGTTAATGCTGCTACGGGTTCTGTATCTTCTTGAAAGTTCGTTGCTGCTGTAAAATTAGTCTAACAGCCATTAATGCTACTGAAGGCGTGTGTGTTTTATCTTCTTGAAAGTCTGTTGTTGCTGCAAGTTCTGTATTTTATCCTTAATGCTGCTGCAAAGTTAGTTTAACAGCTGTCTTGTATTTTTTCTTCTTCAAAGTTAGCCGTTAATGCAGGTTCTGTATTTTATCCTTAATGCAAAGTTAAATAGCTGTCTGTTAATGCGACTGAAGGTAGGGGTGGGGTGTGTTCTGTATTTTATCCTTGATGCAAAGTTAAACAGCCATCCATTAATGCTACTGAAGATAAGGGTGGGTGTGTTCTGTATTTTATTTTCTTGAATGTAAATAGTGCTTACTGGTTATTGCAGAATTCTTTTGGCTACTATATTTTCCTACTTTGTGTTATGTTCTAGTCATGGAGTTAGTATTCTAAATATTTTTGTTCACTGGAACAATAGCAGTACTACTTTCATTTATCCATGCATTGATCGAGGTTAGCCTGAATTTCTATCATCCTTGACTACAATGGCCCATAATGCATTTTCTGAATTTTTTTTTTTTTTCTTCTAGGCAGGAATTCCATTATTTCAAGTAATGTATTATATCAAAATTTTGTTGGCTGGACACAAAAATCTAAATTCCATTGCAATGTGGACAATTGGAATTCACTTGACAGAAATGTATATGCTGAATGTTTTCTTTGGATTGAAGCTGAAGTAGTCCTAATCTCCCAAAAAGGGTACACTGCTTTGTAATAGTCTGTGCTTTTCACATCACTTCAAATAGTAAGATTGTGAAAAATATATACCGATTTTCACTGAAAGTACTTTCAACATAAAAAGTGGTATTTTCCTATAGGCAGCATGTAGTAACCTCACTGTTGTATGCACAATTTTGTCATATCAGTTTATGCAGTAATTTACCAAGTCCTGTTTAATACAGTAGCACATTTTGTAGTAATCTCTGCTATAAGATATACAATATTTAATTAACATTTTCTAACACTATACAAAATAGTACAAATTAACATTGCACATATATTAACCTCGAGTGTCCTATACAGCTGTGGCATTGCATTTCTTCCATGTACACATTTTTAAAATTGTATATTGTAGACGTGATCTTTAATAAGGACAGAAATTACAGTGGGATTTTCTCCTCGATGTTAAGGTTTGGGTGATTTGGGTCTGAGGACAAATATTAATGGACTAAGCACTCTAGCTAAAGGGAGCAAATCCAACCACAAACCACACTTCCTTGCAGTACATCATTCCTATTACACCATGGATGTTTGTTTTAAAAATGTATTCTTAGTTTCACTGCTTTCAGATGACATTACAGGCCCATGTACACTGTGTATGTAATGCACTTTAATCTCATTACTGAGGGCCTTGCTCAGACACCGAGGTTTGACAATACCAAGGTATTAGCATAAGCTGGGTAAAAGTAGATTTGCTGCCAATCTGACTTTAGAATAAACTGAGTGGCTGTCATATAGTTTAAAAATGGAAAATCTGGATGCTGTTTTGTTGTATAACCAAACCCACACCACCACTTGTTTTCAATGTTTCTTTGGTATGTTCCTCTTAATATTTGTGGTTTTCTAGCAAATTAGTGAGAAATGAATTCACTAAATGATAGCCATTTAAGTTTGTCTTCCTATTTTTAGAAAACGCATGGTAATGCAAAACATTTTATTCTGGCAACTTTTATAAGATTATACAAGCAATGTTTAAAACGTGTCCCCTGTTATGGGCCTTTGTCCCCCCCACCCCAATAAATGTTGGCTTTTAGGGTTACCACCTGTCCCACTTTGCGAGGGACAGTCCCTCTTTGGGCAGTTGTGTCCTGCTAAAAAAGTGTAAAAATGGGAATTGTCCTGAGATTTTAGGACAACATTTTTTCCCATATTTTATGCAATAGTTGCATAAAACAGTTATTCTGTATCTGAAACACCTACATTTTATAAGAAACAGAATAAGCAACTAAAATGCTACAAGAATAACCTTTTATTTAGGCAAAAAAGGGAAGTTCTGTCCTTTGTACTGGCCGTGGCTATGTTTTGGCTTGCAAAATCTGATGTTTGTATCAAAAATGTCCCACTTTGGGCATTTAAAAAGGTGGCAACCCTATTGGCTTTTTCCAGATTTCTTGTGCTGCATAGTTCTTCAGGGGGAGAGCAGTGTAGTGCTGCTTATATCAAGTCTGTTTATGTTAGTAGCACAACAGGTAGAACACTTGCTTTTGATGCAGAAGGTTGTGGGTTCTATTCCCTCAGTATGTAGATGGATTGCTGATACTGTACTGTGTTGTACTTTTAAAGGGGGTGGATGCTGTAGTTTTGAGAATGTCCTCTTTGGCAGAGATGCCTAGTAAATAATGAACCTGTTATCAGTTTACCATCCATTCCCTATTGCAGCAATATTACTAGCTTATTACTTTTTTAATGCAACATAGGCAAGTTATTCCTCAAGGGCAACA